>NC_135079.1:625000-657500 GCF_051107435.1 Chaetodon auriga | reverse complement strand
GGCTCCAGAAACTGGAGGCAGAGGACCAGGAAGTGGAGGCCACTGAGACTGTGGAGGATCTCCAAAAGAGGACCGAAGGACGCAGGAGGACGAGGACTTCCTGCTGCCACAGGACGAGCTTTTCTCAGAGGGAGGAGAAGAAGAAGCTGCATGGACATCACTCGAAGGAGTTCTATGTCAGCGGTGAACCCGTTTTAAGTGGAGCTGCAGCAGAGACAGACCGCTGAGTCTTAATACGAAGACGTGTCTTCACTCGTCTGAACTCCTAAAACCTGCGTCTTCATTTTATAAGGACGAGACAAAAAGTCGGTTCAAAGAAGTTTATTTTCAGATTAGTGGAAAACGTTTCTGCAGTCTGAGCTTTAATCTGAACGGACAAAAAAAGACAAATGTCCACCACACGATGTCCTGTCCATCCTCTGATCATCTGCAGCCACAACATCAAACAGTAAATAATACAAATAAGGAAAAGGTTTTTTTCACGTTTCAAAATAAAAGCATTCTGTCAGTCCGATCACTGATCAATGAACTCGTTGTTCAGGGTTCATAAATCAAACGAACCTTCCAGGAAAAGAGCGTGACGGCACCGCACAGACCAGCCAATCAGCTGTCTTATTTCCCAGCGACCACGGACAGCTGGTCTCTGATGCGTCCCAGTCCGTCCAGCATGGTGTCCAAAGACTCCCTGCTCAGCTCCACCGTCACCATGGAAACCGATTCACCGCCTGCTGACGGATCGTCCATCTGAGAATCAAACAAGACACATCATCAGAGACATGGACGGACTGTATGAAGACAGACCAACAGATCAATAATCAACCATCAGACAGACCAACAGATCAATAATCAACCATCAGACAGACCACCAGATCAATAATCCACCATCAGACAGACCACCAGATCAATAATCAACCATCAGACAGACCACCAGATCAATAATCAACCATCAGACAGACCACCAGATCAATAATCCACCATCAGACAGACCACCAGATCAATAATCCACCATCAGACAGACCACCAGATCAATAATCCACCATCAGACAGACCAACAGATCAATAATCAACCATCAGACAGACCAACAGATCAATAATCACCTTCAGCTGAAGCAGGCAGGTCGGGACGGACATACGACTGATGGAGTCTGAGGCCGTGACCACGTCCACCCTCCAGTCCAAGTCCTTCAGCTGGGGGAGGGAGACTGCACGCACACACACACACACAGTTTAGAGCTAACACACACACACACACACACACACACACACACACACACACACACCGCAGAGCCACATGAAGAAGATCACATGTGATTGGACTCACTCTGGTTGCTGACAGCTTCCGTCCTCCATGTTGGACTGAAAGACATGAGAGGGACACGCGTGACGTCATTACAGCCTGGAGCTACATCACATGCAGCATCAGTCAGCGTGTCTTCAACGTTCACCGCAGCGACCGCTGAGGACAGTGAGACACAGACAGACGGGACACGGGGACAGTGACGTGGGGACGCCTCGTGTTTGGGGGTCTCACCTGTTCTCCAGCAGGATCTTGGTGATCAGGTTCTTCAGACTGGAGTGGAAGGAGTCCGGGAAGAGACGGAGGATCTGCTCCGGAGAGCTGAGGTTGTAGAAGAGGACGTGGTGGGACAGAAGGTGGAGCGACTGGATCAGCTGCAGGAGAGACAGATTTCATGTGTCTGCTGTCCAACACCTGACTCCAGGTGTCTGTCAGAGCACACAGGTGTGTCTGCGTTACCTGTGCGGCCTGAGCTGCAGGGATGCTGAATGTGGCCGCCGTGACCTCTGCCAGCCGGCGGCTCGGAGCGCCGTGACTCTGAACACAAACGTCTCGCACTGCGTCTTTAGACGGCGCCTCGAGAAGCACAAACAGCTCAGAGTCAACAACAACAACAACAACAACGACAAAACTACTTTCTCAAGTATTTCTACTTCCTAAAACTTTATATTTCTACTCCATTTGTTTTTAGTTCCTCGTTACTCTTCAGATTCCTTCCTGTCCAGTGAAAAGCTCGTATCTCCAGCTGTGATGATGTTGAATGTTTGTGCTGAACTGAAGGATGAAGAGTTCCTTCATGTCTTCTTCAGCTCAGTAAACTCTTTAAAAAGCCTCTTGGATCAGCTGAAAATCATCGTCTCAAAGCTGAAAACAGCCTGTTTTTCTGAGCTCGTCACACTTTTTGGAGATACGTGGTTCTCACAGGACGCCGCGCTGCAGACATGATGATCTTCTAGAACAGGGGTATTCAACTAAAATTCAAAGAGGTCCGGTTAGAGAAAATTTCCTAAAGCAAAGGTCCGGAACATCATAATGTCATAACGTTATGATATGTGTGATATATATACTGAAGTAGCCTAGTAGTTGTATCAACATCTGCATGTAATCAACATCTGATCAAATAAAGAAAGTACAATTCAAAAACATTTCGACAGTATTTATTGTCACTTAACATTAAACCAGGCAGATTTGAATTTAAAAATGAAATAGAGAAAATAAAATGTTTTTTGAAAAATTGTGCATTATAAAAGAAAGTGTTTAATTTTAGAAAAAGTAAAAGTGAAGCAACAGCTTGAATATTCCTTTTTCTTTGTTAACTTTCACATCTTAACAGTCTCAACGAATTTGAAAATAACAGCTGAACAGTTACACAGTTTCTCTTTCTTTCCCGCTTTTCCCACTCTCCACACTTTTTGTTGTTCTTTCTAACTTTCTAATTTTCTATCGTTTCTCCGTTCGCTTCTCACTCCTCATCTGACTGCAGTCAGAGTTGCTATGTTTATCGTCCGCAATGCAGAGATGCGACTGGCTGGGTAGCATCACGTGGGATGGCTTAACTCGCATGCAATTGGTTTGTGCGTTTCCTGAGCCGCTAAACCGGTGCCGTAAAGACTAGAAAAGTTGCGCCGGTTAAAATATAAGTGTCCCGTCAAAATTTCAAGTCCCTTAATAATTTACTGGATATAGGTCCGGGTCCGTATAGGACGGTGTCTGGGTCCGGACTCGGACCGCGGTCCGCCTGTTAGTGACCCCTGTTCTAGAATCTGAAGCATTGATGAAGATTAAAGCACCAACAGGATATAAAGGAGTTCAATGAGCTGAAACATCTACAGCAGGAACATGAAGGAACACATGAATGCAGCAGGAACATGAATGAGCACATGAATGCAGCAGGAACATGAATCCACAGACAGCAGAGAAACACACTGACAGGACACTTTACTGACACACCACGAGTTTAAGTACTGTAAGTACATCTAACTGTTGATATGTACTTTTACTTCAGAACTGCATCCTGTTTTAACGCTGTTGGTGTGAACTGACGCTAACGTGACTGACGCTAACGTGACTGATGCTAACGTGACTGACGCTAACGATGCTAGCAGCGAGCTAATGTTGAACTCTATATTCAGCTGCATTAATCAAACAACACCAGAGTTTTAAAATTGTCAATATCAAGAATCAATACCTTCAGGAGAAGCTGTAAGTTGGTGAAATGTTCAGGGGAGATAGTGGCAGCCATGTTGGAAAGTGACAGTCATGTGACAGATGGCGCTACTGCTCATGGGAAATGGAGTACACTCACGAAACATCATGCCAGGCAGCTGAAACCAGATGAAAGTTGATTTGTTGAGCAAAAATCAGACAATTAAATAAAATAATGTCTTTTAAAAACGACCAAAACCATTATATTATTATGTTGGATCTAATTTAACAGCAACAACATTAAAAACGATCAAATATATTGAGTGAAAAGTGTAAAAATGTGAATAAAATCCAGCAGAAAATGAGTGTGTGGAATAAAGCAGCAGCAGATCACATGAAGGCAAAACTGCACATCACATAATAATAAAAAAAAAAAAAAATCATAATAGTTCCAAGCTTTCTCAAATAAAACAAGATCATGAATCATGATCACTCACAGTTGGACATTTTATGACCAACTAAAAAATGACTTAGTAATAATAATAATAATAATAATAATAATAATAATAATAATAACCGTGGTCGGTATAAATGATGTCAGAATGTTTCAGCTCCGTGTTTCACTGACAGCCTGTGAGGAGCCTGAAGGACCGATGAACTCTTTCTGATCAGAAACCTGACTAAAGAGAAATAAACCTTCCTGATCACCGGAGGAGGACCGATGACTGACCGCAGCCGACTGGAGCCTCCGGGGCGGAGCGCCTCGCTGCACGCAGTCTCTGAGGGGGACGGAGCATCTCAGACGGGATGGAGCCCGGCGGTACCCGGCGGCAGCTCCACTGATCCCCGGCCGGCCGGTGAGTGTGTTCGGTCCCCGGTGAAGATGTCCGTCTCCGGGATGAAGAAGCAGCTGCACAAAGCCAGCCAGGTAACCGGGACAAACCGGGACAAACTGGGCCGATCCGGGATACAGCGGGGGAGGGGATTGTGGGTTTACTGCGACACAGGGCCTGCTGGCACCTCAGTATCGATCCGTCACATCACTGTTAACGTAGGCGATCAGTTCAGTATCGATCCATCAGACCATAGAGACTAGTGATAAGTAACAACCAGTCAGTTAACACGTGACTGACGTTTGGACCTGCAGGTGATCAGTTATTGATCCTCACCTGAGTCTGTGGATGTATCAGCTGTTACTGCTACTGAGTACCACTGAGTACTACAGTCACTGCCAGTACTACTAACAGCTGCTAATTTATACTGGGACTACCATCCTACTGCTAGTACTAGTAGCACAGCTCAGACAAGTACTGCAGTACTGCTCAGGTACTGTCATGCTAACGTTGGTAAAAACAGTGTAGGAAGAAGAAGGCCTCTCACATCCTGAAGTAACACCTGAAGTACCTCAGTGTATCTTATAGATACAGAAACAGCACAGTGGAAGTACAGGCGTGTTATCAGGAAAGACATTTAATGAAGTATCAAAAGTAAAAGTACATGCAGATTAATTAAATCTATTCTAATATTTGATTTTACTAATGATTCATTGCAGGTGGAGCTCATTTTAACCACGTTACATCCTGCTGAGTGCTTTATAGGAACCATGCATCATATTTCACTGCTGCTGTTGGACACAAAGTTCTGTTATAGTCTGAAGTATCATCAGCTCATCTATAAGCTTATTATCAGGAGGTGAACTGAGGGGGGTGAGGAGGTGGGGTCCTCCTCCCTCCTCCCTCCTCCCTCCTCCTCATGGCACAGAGTTCAAGTTCAAAGGGTTTGTTTTGACTCATTGATCCTTTATCAGACTGAGCACTGACATATCAGCTGTCTGTCTGTCTGTCTGTCTGTCTGTCTGCTGTCCATCCGTCCGTCCGTCCGTCCGTCTGTGGCTCTGACGCTGCAGACGGAGTCATAATGAAGCTTTTGTGTCTCCGTCCTCTCTGACAGTGTCTGTCATACAGAGTTCTGTCACCTTCATGGTGTTTCCTCCTGAGATGCAGCGCAGTAGAGATATAATATAGCATGACGTGGAAATACTCAAGTGAAGTATAAGTACCTCAAATGTGTACTTAAGTATAGTACTTCAATAAATGTACTTAGTTACATTCCACCACTGTATGTAACTGGTATCCTCCCACTGCAGCTGCTGAACGAGAGGCTGATGGGAGCTGAAGGAACAAAGATGGACGACGACTTCCTGAAGATGGAGAAGGTAAAACGTCACCAGCTGCAGTATTTAATGTGCTCTGACCGGAGGAGACACACTGACGACTTCCTCTCTGTCTGTCTGTCTGTCCGTCTGTCTCTCTGTCTGTCTGTCCGTCTGTCCGTCTCTCTGTCTGTCCGTCTGTCCATCTCTCTGTCTGTCTGTCTGTCTGTCTGTCTGTCTCTCTGTCTGTCTCTCTGTCTGTCCGTCTCTCTGTCTGTCCGTCTGTCCATCTCTCTGTCTGTCCGTCTGTCTCTCTGTCTGTCCGTCTGTCTCTCTGTCTGTCTCTCTGTCTGTCTGTCTGTCTCTCTGTCTGTCCATCTGTCTCTCTCTCTGTCTCTCTGTCTGTCCGTCTGTCTCTCTGTCTGTCTCTCTGTCTGTCCGTCTGTCTCTCTGTCTCTCTCTCAGAGTATTGTAGTGATCCACTCTCTGCTGGTTGAGCTGCTGTCCAAGACAACAGAGTTCCTCCAACCAAATCCAGGTACTGAGAAACGACCATCGTTCACTTCTCACAGTCTTACAGCTGGAAGAACTCAGAGATCATGTGGTAATAATGTGAAAATAAGAGTGGAGGAAATAAAATGTGATGTTTTTGCTTCATAAGTCTCATAAGAAAGAATGTTTTACTGTGTGAATGTTCTTCTTCCTCTGCAGTCTTGTTGTTGTTGTTGTTCTTCCTCTTCTTCTTCTTCTTCTTCCTCTGTAGTCTTCCTCTGCAGTCTTCTTCCTCTTCTTCTTCTTTTTTCTTCTTCTTCTTCTTCTTCTTCCTCTGTAGTCTTCCTCTGCAGTCTTCTTCCTCTTCTTCTTCTTTTTTCTTCTTCTTCTTCTTCTTCTTCTTCTTCCTCTGTAGTCTTCCTCTGCAGTCTTCTTCCTCTTCTTCTTCTTTTTTCTTCTTCTTCTTCTTCTTCTTCCTCTGTAGTCTTCCTCTGCAGTCTTCTTCTTCTTTTTTCTTCTTCTTCCTCTTCCTCTGCAGTCATGGACGATGTGCTCTCTGTGCAGTTTCCTTTTTACAGAAACCAGCAGCGACAGCGTTGATGGTCATCTGGTCATCGTCACGTCATGAACGTGGCGTCCGTGTCTTTGTCTTTGTGTGTCCACAGCGGACAGAGCTAAACTGAACATGCTCAACACCGTGTGCAGGCTGCGAGGACAGGCCAGGTCAGCAGGTTACCCGCAGACAGAGGGCATGCTGGGAGACTGCATGCTGCACTACGGCCAGGAGCTCGGAGCTGCTTCCGAATTTGGTACGACACCCCACGTTTCCATGGTAACCAACCAAAATGGAGGAAAGTAGGACATTAAACGTGATGCAGCAGAGACAGTGGAGAGGTGATGAGTGAGGAGGCGAAACTGAGCAACAGACCGAGACTGAGACATCCAACGACTCGTTCACTTGTTTTCATCTTAGTCTGCGTTAACGTTAATTATCAGGAGATAATTAAGGTTAATTATCTCGAGACAACAGAGCAGATCATTGATCTCTTCATCAGGAGAAAACAGATTTATTTATTGATCATCAGAGGACGACTTCATCAGACTCATTCTTTATGTGGAAGAGATGGACTTAAATGGATGTTTAGGTTTGACTCTGCTGCTGCTTTTCCTGTTTTGTCTTTGTTGGTTGGTCCCCTGGTTTGTCCTCTGGTTGGTCCTCTGGTTGGTCCTCTGGTTGGTCCTCTGGTTGGTCTCCTGGTGTCCAGGCTGTGCTCTGTCTGGTGTGGGTGAAGCTCTGCAGCAGGTTGCTCAGGCCCGAGATGTTCTGGATGTCAATGTTAAACACACCTTCATCGACCCCCTGCAGGACCTGCATAACACGGAGCTGAAGGACATCAGGGTGAGAGGACGCTCAGCTCGTGTTCATGAGGACGCTGTCTGATGCTGTTGGCATCGTGGTGTCATTCCTTTTCTGATTGAGATTAAAGGTTTGGACTTTTATGACCCCAAAACTTGTTTGTTGCTAAAACTCACATAACGTCAATGAGATGCTGAAGACCAAAAAGGCTTTTCATGTCTCTCAGTCATGTTTTGCACGTTGACATTTTTGTCCAACTTTGTCACAGGTGTAGTCATCAGAGTATAACTGAACAGAAACTGCTCAGATCTGAATGAACAATTTTGTCCAAATGCTCAGCAACCACATGTTTCGGATCTTTGTTCTGATTGGTTCCTCAGTACCAGCTGAAGAAGATGAACGGTCGTCGGCTGGACTTTGACTACAAGAGGAGACGAAGAGGGAAAGTCCCAGCGGAGGAGGTCCGTCAGGCCTGGGACAAGTTCATCACGTCCAAAGAGCTGACAGAGAGGAGCATGTTCGTCCTGCTGCAGAACGACGTGAGTCAAAGTCAGAGTGTGAAGAATGTGATCCAAAGTGTCGGTGATCAGCTCAGACTGTGCACAGATCACCACCAACAGTAACTAATGAGAATACATGTGGACACCTATGGACACGTGCAGGTGTGGACAGGTCACTATGAGGAGTAATGGTGAATGCACGTTGATTAATATGTGAAGTGAATTGATTACTTCCCTTCATTCTGTCACAGTCTGTGTTGCAGCTGATGTCGGCCATGTTTCCTCCTGCAGGTCGATCAGCTCGGTCGTCTGGCCGCTCTGGTCGCCGCACTGCTGGACTTCCACCGCAACGCCCACCGCATCCTGCAGGGTCTGCATGACAGCCTGCAGGCAAGGTGAGCCCCTGTTCAACACCTGTCACCTCTCTCAGAGGGAGGACCACAGCGTCAGCAGCGTGGCCGTGAATACCGACATCAAACGTTTCCAGCAGTCTGTCTGTGTGTGATCACGTGTGAGATGGTTATGAGTGAACGTTTGGGCCTGATGTCATGTTATTCAGTTTTTCAGCCTGCTCGGAGACAGAAAACTGGGATTAACACATAAACTGTGAGGCTTTAGGTAGACGCAGCAGTGCCATGAGCTAAATGCTAACAGCAGCATGCTAACATGCTCACAGTGACAATGCTAACATACTGATGTGTAGCAGATATAATGTCTACCATGTCCACCATCTTAGTGTTGCATCTTAGCATGCTAACATTAGCTAATTAGCAGTTAGCACAGTTCAGCTGAGTTTGGACGTCAGTAGTTCTGCAGGTATTCTGTCATACAGCAAACTTTGCTGCAAGCGGCCGATAAAAATTCCAAACAAAGACTGATGAACATGTTTCCAGGACAGAATTGTGGACGTGAATTCACTGAAACAAAATGTTTTTGGGCTTTAATGTGTGAAATTAACATTCCATCTTTAATTTAAGGGGTTTTTAGGCTTTGTGGATGGAACTACTTTGTGTGCTCAGCTGAACTGCGTGTGTTGGCATTAGCATTTAGCTCAGTCTGAGGTGCTAGCTGAGCTGTTAGCATTGCTGCAGTCTCTCAGTCTGGATGTCAAAGTGTTTCTTGGAGTTTCAGATGTTTTGTGTGTTGGCGAACAGGTTGACGGCTGCCAGTAACAAACCAGAGCGACGCTTCAGGTCCAAAAAGATCAGAATCAGGAGCGAACACAGCGGCAGCCTCGGATTTTACCGCCAGCCGTCGCTCACAGCTCCAGTCTCCTCAGGTTACTCCTTCTCAGATGGTATTTCACTTTGACGTCTCTCTGGAATAAAACGTCTAACTGAAGTGTTTAAACTTTTATTCTTCTGGGTCAGGAGAACACTTGACAGCGATACCGTCCAGACCCGGCAGCCCCGTCTCCTGTTATGGTACGAAAATACTGACATCCACAAACCGACGTCAGCGAGAAACACTGAATATTGAATGTAATATTAATGGAATATTAATATTCTCTCTCTCTCTCTTTTTCGAGGCGTCTCTCGCCCAGCGGACAGTAAGCTGGTCCTGGATCAGCCCTGTTGCCGGGCGGTCTACTCCTTCCACCCGAACCGCGAGGGCGAGCTGGACTTCAGCGAAGGCGACATCATCGTCCTCACCAATCAGGTTGATGCCAACTGGTATGAGGGCACGCTCGGCGGCCAATCAGGACTGTTCCCTGTCAACTATGTCGAGGTGCTGGTGCCTCTGCCGTTACCATGACGACATATCAAACATCCACAGACGCTGAACGCAAAAGTCAGATTATACACCTGGACCCCAAAGGGCCCGCAGGTCCAGACCCACAGACCCCAAAGGGCCCGCAGGTCCAGAACCACAGAGGCCCAGACCCACAGAGATCGAGGGCCCGCAGGTCCAGACCCACAGAGGCCCAGACCCACAGAGGCCGAGGGCCCGCAGGTCCAGACCCACAGAGGCTGAGGGAGAAATCTTTACCACTTTATCATAACTCTTGATACAGTTCATGTGTTCATGCTGAAGCTGTCCAGCTGCTCCAGTCTACAGCTGGTTCCCAAAGGACAGGCTGACATGATTGATTGAAGGTAGCTAGCTAACATTAGCTCATTAACATTAAGTTAACCACTTCAGATGAGGTGGCACCTTGTTGGGTATAATGTTAACCTTCTCTACATGACCCTGTGGGTCTGGAGCTGTAGATCTGGATTGTGGATCTGGAGCTGTAGATCTGGATTGTGGATCTGGAGCTGTAGATCTGGATTGTGGGTCTGGAGCTGTAGATCTGGATTGTGGATCTGGAGCTGTAGATCTGGATTGTGGGTCCGGAGCTGTAGATCTGGATTGTGGGTCTGGAGCTGTAGATCTGGATTGTGGATCTGGAGCTGTAGATCTGGATTGTGTGTCTGGAGCTGTAGATCTGGATTGTGGGTCTGGAGCTGTAGATCTGGATTGTGGGTCTGGAGCTGTAGATCTGGATTGTGGATCTGGAGCTGTAGATCTGGATTGTGGGTCTGGAGCTGTAGATCTGGATTGTGTGTCTGGAGCTGTAGATCTGGATTGTGGGTCTGGAGCTGTAGATCTGGATTGTGGATCTGGAGCTGTAGATCTGGATTGTGGGTCTGGAGCTGTAGATCTGGATTGTGTGTCTGGAGCTGTAGATCTGGATTGTGGGTCTGGAGCTGTAGATCTGGATTGTGGGTCCGGAGCTGCAGCTGCTCTGTGGCTCTGCAGGACGATGATTCTCAGCTTTCTAGAGATCTGCTCATCAAACTGCTTCACACCCGGCGCTGCTCCTCCATTGGTCCTCAGTAACACAGCCGTCAAGTGTGAAGTCCATCATGTGAACGCTTGTTGAGACAGTCGAAGGACAGACAGACGGACGGATCCCTTCCATTTGAGATAAATGCTGATCTGATTGTGTACGTTTTTGATGATATGCAACTTTTCAACTTCTTATTTGCACTTTTTCACAAGCGACTCAGCAGACGACGAGTCTGTTCTCCAGGAAAGGACGGCCATAGTTTCTACTGCAGAGTCTCGTGTTATACTTTCAAACATCAGCTGCTAAAGAGAGGCTCAGTCAGTAAATACATCATTTTTAGACTAACGTGTGTGTTTCCCTTTAAGAAGCTTCACATCACTGCACAGGTCTACCAGTGTCCTCAAGACCTGGAGACAGATGAGGACTGAAGCGACGTCAGTGTGAGAATATATATGAGACAGACTCAGACCGCTCTGAGGTCTGTCTGACTGCTTCCACTGCAATCATAAGAATAAAAATACTGTTTAGTCGGTTTATTGAGCTGTGCGCTGTGCTGGCCGTGTGGTGCAGTGTGTTTGTGGACAGCAGCTGTCAGCGCTGTGGTTCCCTTTGTGCTTCTGCATGTTCTTAAAGCGACGTCATTGAAATTATCGGCACTTTTTCTGAAGCTTTGTGAGACTCAGGCCACAAACCGCTGAACTTTTATTTGTTAAACGGACAGAAACACAGTAGAAAAACACCCTGATTGTATTTTGTCTTCGACCTGAGACATCAATCAGTTTGCTGTAGATTCATTTGTGACAGGGTGAACTGAAGGCAGAGATAAATGACGCTCCACTCAACACAGATTAATGATTAAGATTAGAGACAAGAAGAAGATGGAGGGCCTTTCACGAGGCCCCAGCTGACACCTGGAAAACACGGGGCCTCACCTGTTGCGGTGGGGGCCACAGGGAAGTGGCTGCTGTGGTTTGCAGCCAAAGGAACTTTTAAGAAACGTTTAGCACATTCAGAGGGTTTAATAGTGTTTCAGCATGCTGAGGTAGATTTACTGTAAGACACCTGGTAGAGCTCACAGATCTGTGCTACATTATTAGAATCAATAGAAACTTCACTGCTGGAGTTAAAGGATCAGCTCAGCATGTTGGGAAGCTGTTGAAGACGGATACACATGTAATTTGTATTTTATATTTATATTGTATTGATTATTCTAGCAGAGTGAAAACTGCTTTAGCGTATTAAAGTGAGACGTAGAAGTTTAAGCAGCAGCAGTTTGGAGGGTGTGGGCAGTACTCTGCATTCAAGTAAAAATACTCAAATACCCTATTACACATAAAAGTCCTACATTCAAAACGTCACTAAGTAAAATTGTTTAAGTATAATCTGAAAAATGTCCTTAAAGAATCAGAATCATGAGTACTTCATCATGCAGAATGGCCCATCTCTGAAAAAACATATATTCCTGGATTCTAAATATTGATTATATTGAATACTGATCACTGTGTTCATCACATCAGCTCATCAGTAACTACATGTATCATGTTGCAGTTGGTAAAAGTGCAGCTACTTGTAATTAAATTGCACACTGCTGGCAAGATTACGTAGTAATAATACAAAAAGTACTATATTACCCTCTGAGATGTAGTTGCATAGAGGTATAAAGTAGAAATAGTAAAGCACAAGTACTACAAGTTGTACTGCAGTACAGTACTTGAATAGACGTACTTGTTACGTTCCACCACTTGTTGGTGGTAGGTGTAATGTTTTTATTCTGTTTGAGCTATGCTAGCAGTTCCCCCTTGTTTCCAGTCTTTGTGCTAAGCTAGGCTAAACACCACTTCCTGCTGATGACACTGAAGTCCATCTTCTCGTCTGGCTTCCAAAATGTTGGACTGGTCCTTTAAGATAAAGTAGTTAGTGTAGGATAAAGCCCTGCAGTTAATAGAGACTCCTCTAACTGATGCTAAAGTAACTCTGTAATGGCTTTAAATTAGAAAATACGTCTGACAAATAACTCAATTCACATGAATGTCGTGAAACTCTGTGTGATCACATAATAATGTTTAGTTTTGTTTAATTTGACACAGAAGACGATGACGGAGACACGAGGAGGCGCAGGAAACAGCATCAGCTGATTTTATTCATCTCTTTCAGGAAAACGGTCTGTAGAGGATTCAACAGGCAGACGGAGAATGATCCTAAACCTTTATTTTTATAACACGTGATGTACTTTAAAAGTCTTTTTCTCTGGTTAAAGTTATTTCAGCATCCACCAAAAAGCTTCAGATAACTGAGGTGTTGAAGGAAGTTTTAGGTTTGTTACATAATGAACTTCATGGGAAATTATCTGATTTTCCTCCAAATGTAATTTCATATTCTAAGTATATTTCCAACACTCAGTTTTCAAACAGGAGCGTGTGTGTGTGTGTGTGTGTGTGTGTGTGTGTGTGTGTGTGCGTGTGTGTGTGTATTATTCCTTTGAGCACAGAAATGTTTGTTGTACAAAGACGAGGATCACTGAATGTATTTCTGCAATAAATCTGTAATAAATGCTTCCAGGTCTGAGTTCTGCTTTTCTCTCCTCAGTGAAAATGTTTTTGTCCACAGCTCAGATTTTGGATTTTGTTTTCACACAAACACGTTTAAAATAAACGGTACAATGAGCAGAACAAGGCCGTGCATAGCCCCTAAATTTCTCCTGATTTATAAGGAGAAAATAATAATAAAATACTCGCAGTAGTAGTATTAGCAGTAGTCGTGGTTCTTGTTGTTGTAGTTTCCACCTCCAGACGACAGGGGGCGCAGCAGCTTGTTTCTCTTCTCAACTTCCGTCAGTGGATTTAAACTTCCACCGGAAGTCTGCTAGTCCTCTTCTACCAGGCCGATCCAACATGGTGGGTAAATTTTGCATGTCGATCCGAGCTATCTAAACTAATCCTGCCTTTTTAGCGGCTTATATTCCGCAGTAATTTCATCAATGAAGACCGGACAATTTACTTTATTTGATAATGGCAGTATTGGTGTTAGATGGTACAAACAGTGCGTTTTATTTGCAGTGTTTAGCGGAGAACTGCGGCTAACAGAGGAAGCGTAGTGGAGCTGCTTTCGAGCTGAATTAGCTGCTGGTCTCATTCATGTTTTATCGGTTTAATTGGACGGAAACAACAGAATAATGCCGTTATTCTGTGTGTTTGAATGGGAGTCTTAAAAGTGTTTAAAACACTAACAAGTGGCGCTCACCGCTAGCTAGCTTTGTAGGCTAAACCGGGAGCTAGCGTCACTGCAGTGAACACAGCTAGCCGTGCTTCTGCCCCGGAGGGTTCGTCTGATTTACTGACCGGAGCAGCGGTGAAACCATCCGCTGGCCTGAGGGAGTGTGGTTGAGGGTGAACTTAGCCATTCATCCACGAGGCTGCTGCAGAGTCTAACCGGCTCTAAATAATCAATAATCAATAATGAATAGATTAATAGCTGGTGGTCTTCGTGCATATTCAGATGGATTTATTGTTATTATATTAAACCTGCCTTCTCGGAGAACTAAGGATATTTCTATTGCTGATATATTGATCAGGGTCCACATTTCATGAATTAAAATGACTGAAAATCAAACCAGTCTGGCTGTAAATGTGATGTTACACTGATCCTGGTGTTCTGAGTTAAATTTGGGGTCTGCTTGCAGGGACGAGTCAGGACCAAGACGGTGAAGAAGGCCGCCAGGGTCATCATCGAGAAATACTACACCCGGCTGGGCAGCGACTTCCACACCAACAAGAGGGTGTGTGAGGAGATCGCCATCATCCCCAGCAAGAAGCTCCGCAACAAGATCGCCGGGTGAGCACATGGCGCCGCTTGTCGAAACTGTCCGCCATCCTGTATCGAAAGTGATCATGGCGTCCTTGTCGTCAGGTCATTGATAGTACAGGAAGATGAAGCTGCGAGCCTTTCCCGTGTCTGAAGGACTCTCTGTTCCTCTCAGACCCTGGCGCTCTCAGACACTTCAGTACGTTTACAGTCAGTGTTTGACCAGACGTCTGTTAGTCGCAGCCTGAAGTCACCTAAAGCTAAAATAATACACAATGCATTTCTGTACGTCAGCTTCACCGTGACTGTGAGCAGGCAGCTACAGTCAGGATCACTGAACAGGTAAATTCAGTACGTCTGTAGAGGCCTGTCCTGCAGGTTCAGGTGCTTTGTTGTCAAATACACAACAATTGGTGAAGCAGTCACTGAAAGTGAAGCTCAGGCTCCCTCAGCATCACTCAAACGGGACGTATGAATGTTCAGTGTCTGCCGTGTGTTATGACGGTCTGCACTCGCCAGATGCCGACATTTACTTACTTCCTGTTTGACGTTTGATGCCAAATCAGAGCTGTTGTATTGATGTCTCTGGTGCTGACCGCTGTTCTGCAGGTATGTGACGCATCTGATGAAGAGGATCCAGAGGGGTCCAGTCAGAGGAATCTCCATCAAACTGCAGGAGGAGGAGAGAGAGAGGAGGGACAACTACGTGCCAGAGGTCAGTGAAGGCACCACCACACTGTCTTCATGTTCTGTGTCTCCATCCAATCACAGAAAAACCCTGAAGTGAATTCAGTCTTGCTGGCTGCTCTCTGATTGGAGGACTTCATCAGCGAACATAGAGGTGGTTAAACTGGGGGTGGGCTGGTGTTGACTGGGATGTGCTGATTCTCCACAACATGAAGTTGATGAAGACTGAAGTGCTGAGAGACCAACCTTTGTGCTGTTCAGTGAAACTAAACCCAAAACTCAGCTGAAAATCCTCCAGTGAGACATAAAGCTTTGGTGACAGACACGGGGCCCTGAGACAGAGGGCCGTTAGACAGGGGGCCCTGAGACAGAGGGCCCTGAGACAGAGGGCCGTTAGACAGGGGGCCCTGAGACAGAGGGCCGTTAGACAGGGGGCCCTGAGACAGAGGGCCCTGAGACAGAGGGCCGTTAGACAGGGGGCCGTTAGACAGGGGGCCCTGAGAGAGAGGGCCCTGAGACAGAGGGCCGTTAGACAGGGGGCCGTTAGACAGGGGGCCCTGAGAGAGAGGGCCGTTAGACAGAGGGCCATTAGACAGGGGGCCGTTAGACAGGGGGCCCTGAGACAGAGGGCCGTTAGACAGGGGGCCCTGGACGTTGGTGTTTTCCGATTATTTTTTGAGCTGAACTTTGCAGTGGTGGTGTTGTAGAGCTGAATAAACCAGATATTTAAAACGGGGGGGTCCTGTAAAGGCCGGGACACACTGCCCACCTCCACCTGTGTGACGACCTGCTGGCTGTGTGTCTCAGGTGTAACAGCTCCTGAAGGTGGTTGGATTGTTCCCGGCATGGCGGCAGCTCGCCGTGTGTCTGCGTTTGCTTCACCGTGAACCTCGGCCTCAGTACGCACACACAAAACATCCACTAACCCATTGATAATAATCAATAAATAAGCATTCTTCAGGCACGTGTTACCGATCGGGGTGATTGACATTTATGTGGACATGGTGTGGACAGCTGAAGCCGTGTCAGCTCTGGTCTCTGCTGGTTCAGGCTGTTTGACTGTGGACAGGTGTGGTTTCACTCATCACCTTCTTCCTCTCTGTAGTTTGGGTGGAGTGAGTAGAGCACCTGTTCACCTTTCTGGTTCTGGCAGAAGTCTGACGGAGAACCTCGTTTATTTCCTTTTAGCTTTAGCTCAAACAGCAGATCTTCGTCTGCACGGCGAGCAGACTGCCGTCTGTCCAAAGGTCCCGCCTCCCCTTTGTCCACTCCTCTTTACTTCCTCTTTTTGTCTGTTTTGTCCTCCACCCTCCGTCCACTCTGAGCCCACACAGGAAATTATACTGCAGTACTGTGGTCACAGGTGTGTTTGACAGCGGCTTCGAACACGCCTCAGCCAATCACAATCACTGTTTATAAAGGATGTTTTCACTCTGAGCTCAGAAGCTCTGACTGTTGGTAAACAGTTTGTTTGCGAATGACTGCATTGTTTTTGTTTGTCGTGCTCGTGTCAGTGACATGACGTAGCACAGGTGAACCTTTCTGTCTCGTCTGCTCGGTCAGCGTTTGAGTTGTCTTCGTGTCTCCTGTATCGAAAGTGATCATGGCGTCCTCGTCGTCAGGTCATTGATAGTACAGGAAGAGAAAGCTGCGGGCCTTTCCCGTGTTCGGAGGACTCTCTGTTCCTCTTGAACCCTGGAGCTCTCAGACAAACCTCCATCGACTGAAACATGTTTGAAGACGGAGGCGGGTGGATGCTGCTGCTGATCACTGTGTGCCAGGTGGTTCATGTCTAACTGCGCTTTGTGCTCACCTGTCCAGGTGTCTGCCCTGGACCAGGAGCTCATCGAAGTTGATCCCGACACCAAGGAGATGCTGAAGCTGCTGGTAAGTCGCTCTGTGACAGTAGTTGGGTAATCGAGTACAATTCAGAGGTACTTCTACTTGAGTGTTTTAGTATTATGCTTCTTCTGCACTGCGTTTATCTGACAGCTTCAGTTACTGAGCAGAAGATTTAAAATGGCAGTAGAAGTACATGATAGTAATAAAGTAAATGAAGCCACCAACAGTATATAAGAGAAGTAATACTGGCTGTACTGCAGCTGCTACATAGTGAGTACTTTTACTTTAAGTTAACATTTGGAATGCAGGACTGTTACTGCAAGAGTGTTTTTAAAGTGTGGTATTACTACTTTTACTGAAGTGCCATACCTGAATACCTCTTGTAACACCGATGGCTCCTTGTATTAGTACCTCATTACAGTAGCAAAGTGCAGTAAAGAGGTGTAATTGAAACAGACTGTAGGGTGAAGAGCTGTCTGATGATGGCACTTTGATCAGCTCAGTCTGAGGAGGAGGTCAGGGTTCATTACTGATGAAGAGCGTCAAACTCAACATAATGGTGAGCTTTAAGGTCGCTGATGGTCTGAAAGACGAAGATCAGACGGCCACAGTTTGAGAGAAGCTTTTATTTCTTCCATCGACTCAGCAGAGTGTTTTTGTGGCTTCATTAAGTTCCTGTTGTTCAGTCTGAGCCTTTAAATGAAAACCTGTAAATGAGTCCAAACGTCTGCAGTGAAAGCAGACGTTCGATTGGCTGAAAATCCTGAATTATTCCCAGTAAAGTGAGCATTGAACATGAGCCTGCAGCTGCCCTCTTTAAGTGAACGGAGGAGAATCTGACTTCAGATCAGCCTTAACGTGGTCCGGACGAGTCGGGCCGGCTCAGAGCTTCTGAACGAGGACACACCTTCAGCTGTTCCTGTCAGTGTTTGGGAGATTTTCCCGCCGTCCTGTATCGAAAGTGATCATGGCGTCCTCGTCGTCAGGTCATTGATAGTACAGGCAGATGAAGCTGGGGGCCTTTCCCGTGTTTGGAGGACTCTCGGTTCCTCTCAGACCCTGGCGCTCTCACACAGCTCTGCCTCTAAAATCTGCTCTTTTCTCTCTGGACTCTGGTGTTGTGCACTCAGCCCTGTCTCTCTGCTCTGCAGGACTTCGGCAGTCTGTCCAACCTGCAGGTGACCCAGCCCACCGTCGGCATGAACTTCAAGCAGCCCCGAGGAGTGTAGACGTCTGTAAAGTATCTTCCTAATAAAACCCTTTGGGACAAAAACCTCTGCTGTGCAGGACTGGTGATTTGTGGACGCTTCAGTTTTCCGTGTTTTAACCCTCCAAACTCACCTGAGGACAGACGGTGTGACACAGAGGTGAAGCATGTCTGACTAAATGAGCAGAACAGCGATTGGTCCTGTTATTGATCCCACACACAAACTGCTGCTTTCTTTGTCAAACACGCCTTCACTCGAGGAAGAGCAGGTGTTTCCTCACCCTCCTCATCTGCATGTGTCCTATCCAGACCAGATGTGAGACGTTTTCTTTGACTCTCGGTCTCAGATCTGTAGCACCTTTTCATCACCTGCTCAGAGCGAGTCTCAGACCTGCTGTAAACAGGCTTTAAATAAAGTTTGGACTGTTCAGTCATCAACCAATCAGCTCGTTCTTACTCTCAGACTTTACTCTGCAGACGCTTCGTCAGAGGGAAGCAGCGCTGATGTTTCAGAGCAGGAACAGGAAGTGACGTCGTGTCCAGAGACGTTTGAATCGGTGATCAGTCTGAGCCGGTCGGACGAGAGAGACCTCCGCCTTCTCAGAGCTGCGTCAGGTCAGGGTGGAGGTGTCGCTGCAGGCTGACGGAGAACAGGAAGCCGAGTCCACGTTCTCAGATCAGGGTCTGTCCTGAAGGTGGAGCCAGAGGGTTCTCCACGGGGAGGCTCTCCTCCACCTGACGGAGGAGAGCCTCCCCGTGGGTTCCGATTATGATCAGATGGTAATGAAAATAAACAGAAGTGAAGCTGAATGGTGTTAAATTGAGACACACACAGCCTGTTGACACAGAGCTTCATGAAGGTTTATTGGCTCTAAACTCTACGTCACATGGTTCTACATTTGAAGACAGACGTGTTCGAACGGGCTCGCGGGTCGTTTGCTCATAAGCACTTCAGCAGGAAGAAGTTGCAGAAAGCTCCTCGAGGGCAGTCGCACATCTTCCCGATCCGAGATCCTTTCCTGACGGCGCAGTGCTCGCCGAGGTCACACTGACAACAGGAAGTACCACAGTTAGACTCCGAGCAACGCCCCCCCATTCATGTCCCCAACACGTACAAATACTGCATGTACATGAGTTTCTAACAGAAACCTGAGCAGCAGGTGAGAGGTCCAGCTGTGCAAAGTACTTTTACTCAACTACTGCAATTCTCAGGTACTATTTCTACCTATTTCTACTCTACATTTCAGAGGGAAATACTTTTACTACAGTACATTTATCTATCTGACCGTTGTAGTTACTTTACACTTCAAGTATTTGATGATGAAATATAATTCAGTACAACTTCAAAGCTGCTGAACTGTTGATGCATCAGTGATATGAGTTCAATAGTATGTCACAATGTTCAAATACTGATGTACGACGTCATTCTGCATTGAGTATTTTTGGAGTACTTCTGATACTCTGTAATTCTTATGTAGTTTAACTTTTGTAAAATACTGAATGTAGGACTTCTAGTTGTAATTAAGCACATTTATGATGCAGTCTTTATGTAGTAACCTCAGTATTCTCTCAGGAAGCAGATGTCAAAGATCTTATTTTGAAGAGGAAACAGGAAGATGCTGCTTTTAATCTGAAAGGTTGGATATGAATGTGTTCAATAATCAAAGTTCAGGTCCTTGAAGTTTTTTGGTTTGTAGTCAAAGTAAAAATACTAAAAAAAAATGCTTTAAAACATTTTAGCTTCTGTTATTAAATCCACTCAGTGTCCACTTTATTAGGAACACCTGCACAGTCTAATGCAACACACTACTACTACTACTACTGCTGCTGCTGCTGCTGCTGCTGCTGCTGCTGCTGCTGCTGCTGCTGCCAGAAAGTCAGACATTTTACTCAAGTAAAAGTACTAATAACACAGTGTAGAAATACTCTGTCACAAGTCCCGAATTCACATTTTTATTTAAGTAAAAGTACAAAATATAGTACCAACAGTAAAAGTACTCATTAAGCAGAATGGCCCATTTGAGGATCGTGTACATCCTGTTATTGGTTTGTAGTTATTGATACATGAATGTGTTAATCACTTTAACGTTGCAGCTGCTGAAGATAAAGCTCTTTTTTTGTACCAGAAGATCAATCAAGACTGATCAATAATATTAAATCCTGATTTGTAGCGAATCAAAACGTTTCACTGACGTCACGGCTCAGACTCACAGACGGGACCTGTCCGTACTTCTTCTCCCACGGGTTGATCCTCTTGGTCTGAAGCTTCTCCAGCACCTCGTGCAGAGCGCCGAGCTGCACGCGCGCACGCACACGCACACACACACGCACACGCACACGCGCGTTAGACATAAAGCTGACAGGTAAACACGAAGTGAGGAGCAGGTGATCGACGTCACTGTCAAATAACAACAAAGTAACTGAGTACTTTTACTCAAGTAACGTCCTGAAGTACACATTTGAAGTTCTGTACTTGATTATTTCACGTCACGTCACGTGTTCTTCTCAAAGACACCGCAGAGGAAAGTGATTAATACTGTACAGTGCAGAGTATTAGTAGTACTGGCAGTACTACTAATACTATGCTGTGTATTATGTGTATTACTGAAGTGTGAGTACTTCTTCAGCTCTGCTCCTCGTGTGTTTCTTGAGTTCAGCTCATGAAGAACAAACATGCTGAACTTGACTGATAAATCATCAATAATCCAGCTCATTGATCTTCATCTGATTGATGTGAGACTGTAACGTGATTGAACAGTCACTGAGACGCAGTGACGGAGGTTCAGGCTCAGGCTCAGTTTCACTTTAAGGACGGATTGTTTCAATCGTCTATCAATCTGATTTATTGATGACGTGTTTTTGTCTTTAAAATGTAAAATATGTGAAAATGATGAAGAGTTCAAACCCAAAGAAAAGCAGTTTTTAATAATATGAACACGAGAAATATGTTTCATAATGATGGAAAACATATTTAAAAAATGACAAGATGAACGCCTTCATCTTCATCTTCATCTTCATCATCTCTTCACTTTTCTTACATCCCGAACTGACTCATTTACTGACGATCTGACAAAATGTAAAATGTGTAGACACATAAGAACACAAAGAGAAGAAAGCAGAAATCATCCGGAATCAGAGAAGATTTGGACTTTTTATCAGAATGGAAAGAAACAGAAGAAGACAGAAGGCAGACATGCTGAGGACAGAAGACAGACATGCTGAAGACAGAAGACAGAAGACAGACATGCTGAGGACAGAAGACAGACATGCTGAAGACAGAAGACAGACATGCTGAAGACGTGTAGTCACAGTTACTCACCAGCCTGTTGGAGTTGGAGTAGCGGTAGTCTTGGACCTCTCGCTCGTCCCTCTCGGCTTCCGTCCTCCCCGCCGGGCAGAGCGCGGACAGCAGCGCCGCGCACAGCACAGCTCGCGCCCACATGATGCCAAAAAACGGACGACAAAGTTCCGCGAGCTGCTTCCTCTCTCCTCCAGGTGTTTGTCACGCGCTGCCCGCCGCGCGAGGGATGTTTGCATGACCCGCCCCGCCCCCTCCAGCCCCCGGACGACGTCACAGGTGTGACGTAGAGTGGCTCCTCATGATCTCAGGCTTCTTTCTGTCTTTCTAGACCAAACAAACATGGTGAAGGCGTCACTTTGGGCTCATTGTGACCACATTTCTCACTGTTTCACAAGGTTTCCAAAGCAAATGATCAATCGATCGATCGATGGGGGAAATGATCAGCAGATTGATCCAGAATGAAAAGGATCATTCAGTTAAAATGAGCTCCACCTCAACCAACTCCAACAGGAACGTCCTGCTGAGACATGAATGAGGAGACACACTGATCTACAAAGACCAGAGACAAGAGGACAACAGACACAGAGACACAATGATCTAAAGACCAGAGACAAGAGGACAACAGACACAGAGACACACTGATCTACAGAGACCAGAGACAAGAGGACAACAGACACAGAGACACACTGATCTAAAGACCAGAGACAAGAGGACAACAGACACAGAGACACACTGATCTAAAGACCAGAGACAAGAGGACAACAGACACAGAGACACACTGATCTAAAGACCAGAGACAAGAGGACAACAGACACAGAGACACACTGATCTAAAGACCAGAGACAAGAGGACAACAGACACAGAGACACACTGATCTACAGAGACCAGAGACAAGAGGACAACAGACACAGAGACACACTGATCTAAAGACCAGAGACAAGAGGACAACAGACACAGAGACACAATGATCTAAAGACCAGAGACAAGAGGACAACAGACACAGAGACACAATGATCTAAAGAGACCAGAGACAAGAGGACAACAGACACAGAGACACACTGATCTAAAGACCAGAGACAAGAGGACAACAGACACAGAGACACAATGATCTACAGAGACCAGAGACGAGAGGACAACAGGCACAGAGACACAATGATCTAAAGACCAGAGACAAGAGGACAACAGACACGGAGACACAATGATCTAAAGACCAGAGACAAGAGGACAACAGGCACAGAGACACAATGATCTAAAGACCAGAGACAAGAGGACAACAGACACAGAGACACACTGATCAAAAGACCAGAGACAAGAGGACAACAGACACAGAGACACAATGATCTAAAGACCAGAGACAAGAGGACAACAGACACAGAGACACAATGATCTAAAGACCAGAGACAAGAGGACAACAGACACAGAGACACAATGATCTAAAGAGACCAGAGACAAGAGGACAACAGACACAGAGACACACTGATCTAAAGAGACCAGAGACAAGAGGACAACAGACACAGAGACACAATGATCTAAAGACCAGAGACAAGAGGACAACAGACACAGAGACACTTTACTGCACTCAGTACTTTTACTGTGGTATTAGTACTTTTCCATGAGTGAAGGGTCTGAATCCGTCCTCCATCTCTGAATGAACAGCGGACGTGTTGGACTGACAGATGAGCGTTTGTCTGAACCAGGTTCAGCCTGCAGTCGAACCGTCAGTGTTCTTCTGCTCGTCGTCACTGATCCGGAGCAGAAACTAACAGATGCTTTTGGACGAAGTGATTCGTTCTGATAAATGTCCTCCTGCCTGGAAACAACCTGAATACATCACAGTAAGTTTGTCAGGGTGAAGCTGCTGCAGGAGACGAAGCGTCTTCCAATTTCCGTCCTTCATATTTAACTTGAAGACGTGCAGCAGAAATAACACCCTGTGCTATATTTCCTCCCTGCAGTGCTTCTATTTATACTTCATGTCAGTGTGGAGGGATGAACGTATTAATGTCCCCAACATCACATAAAGTCAACTTAAACCCTTCTGACAGGCAGAGAGCTGCATCTGAAAAGCCTGCGTCCTCTGACGGGAAACAAACAGGCCGCACGTCTTCTTCAGGTCTCTGGAGGTCAGAACACACCAGGTGATAACGTTACCTCCATTACTTCCACACAGACGCTCTGCTGTCCCCATCGGGACAGAGTGGACTTCGATGAGACCACAAAGATCCTTTCAGTGCAGAGCGCTGCGCGATGAAGGTCGTCTCATTCGTCTCCTGTGGGACAGTGTCTTCATAGGGCACCGTGGGACTGACCAGAGACACGAAGACAGAGCGAGGCCTCAGAAGTGGAATATGATGGGTGAGGTGATTGTGGCAGCTGTGAGTGACGCTCTGCAGTGCTCGTCAGGGATCAGAGGATCATTTCACAGGTGAGCAGGTTCAGGTGTGAATCTGTACGAGGGAGCAGGTTTTTGTCTTCATGTGAAAATGTTTGAAATGACAGAAATTGGCTTCACCTTCTGCCTGAACACAGCATTTAGCATGCTAGCATGCTAACAGCTGATGTTGAGCAGGTGTGATGCTCACTGTGTTTACCATCGAGTTCACTGTGCTGGCATGCTAACATGTGCTAGTTAGCAGTAAACACAAATTAAAGCTGAGGTCTGTTGGTTCTGCAGGTATTTGAATAAATCAGATACTGGAGATCGATTTGATGACAGATCAGATTAAAGTCACACGAGTCACAACATGAAGGTCTGAACTGACCTTCATCACAGTTCAGCTGTGAGAGAAGTCAGTCTGGATCAAAATGATGGACCGGTGGACATACGGACAGACATGTCCATCCTTCTAGTTCAGGTCTCCTCCGTTCTCAGCTGAGACATCAGGATGTTTCATGCTAATTAGCGAATGTTAGCACTCTAACACATGAAGCTAAAGTGGTGAACGTGTTAAACGTGTCTGTGAAGGTTCTCAGTGATCCAGGTCCTGCTGATCAAAGGGAGGTCCAATCAAAGGACCGATCAGCTGAGAGGCTTCTTCGGTTCTGACTGATGGCTGGAGTCTCACCATCAGCCTGAACCAGGTGGTACCAGGTGGTATCAACCAGGTGGCATCAATGACTGTGATACGACCTCAGTGAGCTTCGTTAGCGCTAATGGCTGTGTCACAACAGTCGTTAGAGTCACCTGGGGCCAGGTGTGAACAACAGTTTTCACATGACTGACACATGAGTTGTCATCCTGATCGTTAGCATGCTAACGTTAGCATTTGGCTCAAAGCAGCGCTGTACTGTAGCGCCTCACTAGCTGTTAGCATAGCTGTAGTGTCTGTGTGTATTTGTGTAACAATATTAATGTAACACTGGACGTTTTTGTCTCTGCGTCCTTTCAGAGCGTTCTTAACACGTTCTGACCGCTCTGAAAGGAAACTGGCTGCTGTGCATATCAGGTTTTTTACGTTTTGAACTTTGTGATGATGGCAGACTTTTTATTTAGCACCACAAACTGAGCGGATTGTTATCAGCAGACATCCGGCCTGCAGAGTCAGAGCTGCACCATCTAAATCCTCCTGTTGTCAGCGAAGCATTAGTGTGGGAATAAGAGCTTTGAGCCGATGTGCAGTCGCTGCTCGGCGTGCAGAGGACATAGAGTAAATAAGGAAAATGGTGGCAGCATTAAAGCAGGGTGTTAAGTCAGCTCCAGGGGCCGAGCGAGCGGTTTGAGGAGTTCCACTATAAATAAACCCTCAGAGGGAAGTGAGGTAAGAGGTTTAAGAGCCGGCCTTGTTGTGCCCAGCTCCTGGCTGTGATTTGGTCTGATTGTCTCTTTATGGGATTAGCATGAAGACATGTCCCCATAAAGCACCCCATGGATCCGGCCCCCCGGCTCATACTGCTGAGTCTTTGTGGAGGCAGTGAGGATGAAGCTGATGGTATTCAGACAGAATCTGCAGCTCTGCATCTTTTGATCATTTCTTCTTCTTCTGTGGGTGTTTGATCCTCCGACAGGCTCGGGGCCATTCTTCTTCTCTTTCTATTAACTCCGTCAGACCGCCAACTTGAACTTCTGTATAACGAGGAGTGGCTTAAAATAAGCCATGCTTGACTCTTGCATTTTATTTTTCATCTCAGGATTAGTGTTTGTGCAGTTTGCCTCGATCGGATCACAGCAAAGAGAAGAGGGGGGCTTCAAAGCTTCCTCGGCAGGTAACCGGACCCTCAATGGCCCCAAAGGCCCAGGCCAAAGAAATATTGACCACTAAAGCACATAAACTATCAGGTTTTCAGTTTTCGGGGGGTATTTTTACTTTTGATTGTGGATGCTATCGATGAGACAGGAAATGACGGGAGGACAGCTGACAGGAGTTTCTTCAACCAGCCTGTTCAGTCCTTCCTGTCAGCAGTGGACATGCCGTGTCCCAGCAGAGTCACAGAGGTCCTCAGCAGCCCCCCTGCAGTCCAACAGACCTGAGTCTCCTCAGCGGATCCAGTCTGCTCTGGTCTTTGCTGTGAAGTGCATTTGTGCTGTGAGTCCAGTCCAGTTCATTGTTCAGGTGAACATCCAGGTACCTGTGTCCCTCCTGAGTTCTTTCCTCACCTGGTTTGTTTGAGGGCCAACACTGTCCCACAGTTCCTCTGAGTGCTGCTAACTGGAGGAGATTCTCAGGTTAAACTGGTCCTGGTCTAGTCTAAAACTCTGACCCTAACACAGCCAGATCTGGTAGACAAATATGGACCTGAGCTGGGCCACATGCGGTCCTCAGGAGCCAGGACACATCAGTGTGTCCACACTCAGCCAAGGCTCAGCGTTGTACCTGAGATGTGACTGATGCTGCAGGTATTTCTCCATATTTGTCACTTTTCATTCATCCTGTGGTGCTGCTCTGATTTCCTTTCTTGTACACTGAGGCTACCAGATCTATTTGGAATAAGATGAAGAGCGAACAGAACTATTTTCAGACAAATCATTTCTGAAAGCTTTGCACCATCATCCTTCCATTGTCTCAATTTCCCCGTAATCCCCTCAAATAATGCCCTCTAATGTCCGACGTGCAACAAAGCAAGAAATGTCCTCTTATCAGTGTCTGTTAATCAGAGCTCCTGACTGATGTGGCCTGTGGCAGGCCAACAGAGGGTCTGCTTCTGATGATGTGAAGGATGAAAATGACCATGAAGAGACACAAAACAACCACAAAGAAACACAAAACAATCACAAAAAGACACAAAACAACCACAAAGAGACACAAAACAACCACAAAGAGACAAAACAACCACAAAGAGACACAAAACAACCACAAAGAAACACAAAACAATCACAGGGACACAAAACAACCACAAAGAGACACAAAACAACCACAAAGAAACACAAAACAATCACAAAAAGACACAAAACAACCACAGAGACACAAAACAACCACAAAGAGACACAACAACCACGAAGAGACACAAAACAACCACAAAGAGACACAACAACCACAAAGAAACACAAAACAACCACAAAGAGACAAAACAACCACAAAGAGACACAACAACCACAAAGAGACACAAAACAATCACAAAGAGACAAAACAACCACAAAGAGACACAAAACAACCACAAAGAAACACAAAACAATCACAAAGAGACAAAACAACCACAAAGAGACACAAAACAACCACAAAGAGACAAAACAACCACAAAGAGACACAAAACAACCACAAAGAAACACAAAACAATCACAAAAAGACACAAAACAACCACAAAGAGACACAAAACAACCACAAAGAGACACAACAACCACAAAGAAACACAAAACAATCACAAAGAAACACAAAACAACCACAAAGAGACAAAACAACCACAAAGAGACACAAAACAACCACAAAGAAACACAAAACAATCACAGAGACAAAACAACCACAAAGAGACAAATCAACCACAAAGAGACACAAAACAATCACAAAGAAACACAAAACAACCACAAAGAGACAAAACAACCACAAAGAGACAGAAAACAACCACAAAGACAGAAAACAACTACAAAGACACAAAAAGACGATGAGGTGCAGGCTGAGCACAAAGACGTCCCATTGTTTTGTGTCTCTTTTCACGTGTGGCCCCTCACACGTGGTGCCAGGGGCCCGTTGTCCGATGATCTGATGATCATACGGGCCTCTCAGTCATTCTTTTTTCTTTTTCTTTTATTTTGCAGGATTCAAACAGGAACTCGTGTTGAGACACTTTTGGCAGATGGAAATCTTCCCGAACTGACCACAAAGAGATCTTGGAGCACCCATCGTGCAGCAGAAGAGGATTTATGTTCATGACTCCCTTAAATTTAGGAGGGAAAACGTCCGTCCAGCCAGCAGAAGCTTAGCGTGTCATCTGAACATCCTTCAGGCTGACAGGAGCTTCTGTGGACTCAGTGGCAGACGTAAAGCTGCTGATCCAGGCTCGCCAGAGGAGACGCGCCATGAGAAATGACTTTGAATCGCAGCACAGACCAGGATGAAGAAGCTTTTGGTCCAGCTTGAACACAAACTCCACGGTGAGTCTTACGTAACGCTCTTAGCCACAGTAAAAACAAACTTCACTGTTTCCTGACGAGCACAAACTTAGTTTGAGCCCGAATCTAAAATCGGACTCAGCAGTCGGAGGACGAAGCCTCATAACGCTGTGATGTTTGAGAGCGAGTCATTATCTGCCCACGCTTTGATGTCAGCTCAGATGCTGATGATCCAGCGGAGATCTCATCTCTTTGAAGCTTTTGAGTTTCAAGTCAGGAACCGGCCTCATTAGCGCTCCGCTAATTCACGGCAGTCCTCTGATTCTGTGGCTGATGACTGATGCTAATGAGCTCTTTTACCCGTTTTCTCCAGACTTCACACACGCGGATACGCGGCGTTCACAGTTGAGACTGGAAACGCTGCTGCATCACATGGGGCTCCGGGGACCTGCTGCTCCGGGCCCGAGTGGCCCCGAGGACCTTCCAGAGGAGCTCAGGACAGATAAGTCTGTGCTTCACTTCATGGTCTTCTTGATTCACCTTCATCGTCCAGTCTTCCTCCCTCTGACGTCGTTACTGCTTTAGGTGTGTGTTGTTGTTTTTACCCTGTAAAACACTTTGAAAACTTTTCAGAAACTGATGACTGATGATAGAAGATATAACAGTCACACTACAATCAGTACTTTCATTTGAATACTTGCAGTACTTGACTGCAAGTACTACTTCCTGATTATACTTATATACTTTTATTTCATTGACATGTTCAGTACAGAACTTTTATTTTGACAGGATGTGGTATTTGTACTTTTACTGAAGTACAGAATCTGAATACTTCCTCCACCCCTGCTGATGAGGAAAGAATGCCGTGATTTCACAGTTTACAGCAGATAAGACAGATTTGTACGTACTACTCATGTTGTGTACTGATACACTTGGATTTTAAAGTACACAATTCAACAAATACAGTGGATTCAGTTTTTCAGAGAAAATGAACAATTAATAAATCTGTTGAATTTGGTTTAAATGCAGTTCTTTGACATTAAACTCTTCTGGAAATCAACACAAGTAAGAACATTCAGTTCACTGTGTGTGTGTGTACTCTACATGTACTGCATTACAACTACAAGTCCAGCATTAAAAACCTCAAGTATGTAAGTATTGTCAGCAAAAAGCACTTGAAGTATCAACAGTAAAAGTACTCATATAGCAGAATGGCTCCTCTGCTGTATGAAGTATTTATACTGACTGAAGCATGAACATATAAACAGATCCGTGACAGAGTGAGTCATTTTAAAGACGACGCACAGCAGCCTTAATCTGGAAGAAATAAATAAAGTGTGTTCAGTCTGAATCTGCAAAGTATCAGGTAACAAAGTGTCAGGAAACAACGTGTCAGGAAACAAAGTGTCAGGAAACAAAGTATCAGGAAACAAAGTGTCAGGTAACAAAGTGTCAGGAAACAAAGTGTCAGGAAACAAACTAACAGGAAACAAAGTGTCAGGAAACAAAGTATCAGGAAACAAAGTGTCAGGTAACAAAGTGTCAGGAAACAAAGTGTCAGGAAACAAAGTGTCAGGTAACAAAGTGTCAGGAAACAAAGTGTCAGGAAACAAAGTATAAGGAAACAAAGTGTCAGGAAACAAAGTGTCAGGAAACAAACTAACAGGAAACAAAGTGTCAGGAAACAAAGTATCAGGAAACAAAGAGTCAGGAAACAAAGTGTCAGGAAACAAACTAACAGGAAACAAAGTGTCAGGAAACAAACTAACAGGAAACAAAGTGTCAGGAAACAAAGTATTAGGAAACAAAGTGTCAGGTAACAAAGTGTCAGGAAACAAACTAACAGGAAACAAAGTGTCAGGAAACAAAGTATCAGGAAACAAAGTGTCAGGAAACAAAGTGTCAGGAAACAAAGTATCAGGAAACAAAGTGTCAGGAAACAAAGTGTCAGGAAACAAAGTGTCAGGAAACAAAGAGTCAGGAAACAAAGTGTCAGGAAACAAAGTGTCAGGAAACAAACTAACAGGAAACAAAGTGTCAGGAAACAAAGTATCAGGAAACAAAGTGTCAGGAAACAAAGTATTAGGAAACAAAGTATCAGGAAACAAAGTGTCAGGTAACAAAGTGTCAGGAAACAAACTAACAGGAAACAAAGTAACAGGTAACAGGCTCAAATACTTCCCCCTGAAACTTGTTGGACAGGTTATTGGTACACATTTACAGGTACAGAATATTGTGAAAAGACAGTAAAACACTTTGTTTGTTGGAGCTGTGGAGGATAAACTGCTGCAGATGAAGAGGAGGATGAAGAGCTCCAGAGGTGTTCAGCGTTTCCATCATCAGCTCCTCCTTTAGACATGAACGATGCCACAGCGCCACCTGCTGCTCGCTCAGCTGTGTTCATGTTCACTTCAGAGGTTGAATCAAAATGCAACAGAAATCATTTCCTGTCTGAATCCTGTCGGACACACAGTGTGTGTGTGTGTGTGTGTGTGTGTGTGTGTGTGTGTGTGAGAGTGTGTGTTTGTCCTTTAGGACACTCTTCAATGAAAATCAGACACCTCCTCTGTCCTCTGTCCTCCCTGTCATCCTGCAGCCTGTCTGAGCCTCCTCAACACCTCCTCTGGACTCAGAGAGGAGTCCACTCTGAGGAGTTTGTCTCTGGACCTGGAGCCCTGCAGGAGACACGAGACAGGAGGTAAAATGGGGCAGAATGAAGACGTTTGACGTTGTGTGTTAGAGACACTGGTTGTCTGTCCTGAGCTGCGGACACTGAATGAACTCCAGCTCTTCTTTCTTTCCTGTAAACTGTCAGTTTGGGAAAAGTCATTTTAAACTCGCACAGACTCAATTTAACCACTGAGAGGAAACCTTTGTGTCTGCTGAGTCAGTCTGTCTGTGATCGAGTGTCCTTTAAAATGTCCTCCACACTCAGTCTGAACACACGCTAACACCACAGGACCAAAAACCGTCTGCTGAAGTGAACGTGAAGGCGTTTGAGGAACCTTGTCGAGAGCGATGTGACTCTTCTTCACATCCAGAACTTCGGCCAGGTAGCGGATGAGCTCGATGTTGGCTTCTCCGTCTGCTGGAGGTGCTGCGATGGCGACTCCCACCGCCTCTGCGGACACGTCTGCAGGAGCAGAAGCAGAGACGCTGTTAACGTCCAGGTGCTCAGAGCGACCACCACCTGTTGGTAGAAAGGCGTGCAGGCGACCTGTGATGCTGCTGTGTTTGGAGCCCGGCTTGGCGTGGACCGATACGATGACGGCACCGCTTTTATCTCGAGTCACCGGACAAGACGCTTCTGCCTCTGCTGCTCCACCGCCTGCCGGATGTCCTCTCACCTGGTTTGACAGCATGGACGCTGAGTTAGACATGAAGGACAGACCAGCGTCTCTACTGAAAGTCTCCATTCAAACCTTCTTCAGATGAAAGTACGTGAGTCACTTCGACATTTAGACTTTGGTCCATAAACTAAAGACATGTCCATCATGGAGGTGCTGACTGACAGGGGTCACAGTGACTTTCTGCGTTCATCTTTAACATCACATCATCATTTATTTGTTGGTTATGTTTTCTATTGTTAACCTGAATCTGTAAAGTAATATACGTTAATGTAATGGAGCAGAAAGTACATGTAGTGGAGTACAAATACTCACATACCTACAGTATTTAACGTTACTTTCCACTGGTTAATACCTTATGTGACAAGTATTTACCTGGTGAACATCATGACTGAGATGCAGAAGGAGAAGTTAACGAGCTCCGCTAACTCACCGCTTTCTCTTTTCTCGGCATTTGTCTGTTTGTGAAGTAACTTCTGAACCGGAGAACACCGGCCGGAGGAGGCTCCGAGGACCGGGAGAGGACGGCTAACCTGCGGCTGAACACCGGGGAGACGTCTGATAAACGTTTTAACGTCACAACTTCAGATGACGGGAAAGATTTAGATAAGCTTATAGAACTGACGCTTAAACCTGACCGGGAAAACATCCGCCTGCTAACCGTTAGCTTGCTAAAAACTGTTAGCTTGCTAACCGTTAGCTTTGACAAGGGGCAGGAGTACGAACAACGTCAACACCATGACTTCCGCTTTTCAAAATAATCACTTCCGCTCTTCTTCAGAGTAAAATCCTTAACGACAATCAAAAGCTGCAACGTTTCTTTATTTGTTTTCAGTTGAAATATCAGAAATGTTCAAATTATGTAGAAATCACTTCAAAATGTTTTTTTCAAAAATGTATTATATTATATTCTTCTCACACTTTTTCATACATTGACATCACATTAACCTATTTGAGCTAAGAAAAATACCCAGACATAAGACATCCACCAGAAACACTGAAATTCCTCTGTGTCTGATATGTTGTTAATTAATTCTGTAGAATCAAACAAATGAAAATGAAATAACACTATGCAGCACTGTGTCCTGTCCCAGGACAGAAAAGGACAGTCAGAGTCG
>NC_135079.1:602500-620000 GCF_051107435.1 Chaetodon auriga | reverse complement strand
AGCCTTCACGTCCTCAGGTCAGCTGGTTGACCTTTAGACTTGACTTCAGCATGAGAGCACACGCAGCAGCTGATCTGTCATCAGCTCACAGACTGAAACATCCAGTGTTTGTTGAAGCTGCAGAGGATGAAGGAGGTTTTCTTCTCTTCTCTTCTCTTCTCTTCTCTGGCAGATGATGGAGGGATGACAGAGGAGAGGAGGAGGAGCTCCGAGAACCAGGTAGACCTGCCTCAACACGTCACGCTCAGCCTCGTCCTCCCTGACAGAATGAGACCATCCTGTCGTCAGTCTGAACACAAGCCTTAGGTCTGATTTACACCTGAAAGGTCAAAGCCTCAGTGAACGGAGCCACATGCATCCAGTCCAGACTGTTCCTTCAAACCTGAGCGTGTCCATGTTCTGCTCCACCACGTCTCAGAGGGACATATTCTACTTCTTACTTCACCACATGTATCTGACAGCTTTAGTTACAAGTTACTTTACAGACAAAGATTTGTTGTTTGCAAATGTTTCCAAAGCAAACGATCGATCGATCGATGGAGGAAATGATCAGCAGATTGATCCAGAATGAAAAGAATCATTAGTTTAAAATGAGCTCCACCTCAACCAACTCCAACAGGAACGTCCTGCTGAGACATGAATGAGGAGACACCATGATCTAAAGAGACCAGAGACAAGAGGACAACAGACACAGGGGACACTTTACTGCACGCAGTACTTTTACTTACTTATACTCCCACACTTCGGTAACATTTTCAGTGTGAGTGTCATTTTTTACAGTGTGGTATTTGAACCTTTAAGGATGTGAATTCTTCCTCCACTTCTGCAGCATTTACACAGTCCAGGTGTTTATTGCAGTAATGTTACATCTATGTTTATTTTACGCTGTTTTCAAGGATTCAGCACTCCGTCCAGCTCCCAGGAGCCTGATCCAGAACCAGGTCCAGACTGCAGTCCAGAGTCCGGTCCAGAAGCCCATCAGCCTCGTCAGTCCTGGACCTGCAGGTACAAATAGGTCTACAGGTCCAGGAAATGCGTTTTGTTCTTCAGTTTGTTTTCAGTTCAGCACAAACTTTGACTCAAAGATGAACTGATTTAGCTGATCAAAGGTCAAAGGTCACTGTGACCTCACCAAACATGTCTTTGGCCATAACGCAAGAATTAATTTAATTATGACAAAATGTCACACTGATGTCTCAGAGGACAAAAGGATGAAGTGATGGCATTCTATGTCCAAAAGGTCAAAGGTCAGCTTCACTGTGACATCATAATGACGGATTTGGATGTAAACTGCAGCTGATTGGTTGTTGGAGGGAAACAACCTCGAGGTGATAATCCCAGTTTATGATTTCATGTGGTCCCAGTATCAGCCAGTAACGGCTGCCTGAAGCCCCCTCTCCCTCAGGCTGCCGTCCAGCCGGAGGACAAAGGCTTCTCCCCCGCCCAGCCCTGGTTCCCCCCCCAGCAGAGTCCATCCAGGCGCAGGGGGTGAGTCTTCACATCAGCCTCTAACGTCCGCTGAAGTCACCGTCCATGCTGAACTTACTCCTCTGCTGTTTCAGGGCTGCTGATGTTCTGTTTGACAGCTTCGCTGCAGACGGAAGAATTAACGTCGGCCGGTTCTTTGAGGTATTTTCACTCATAATCAAGCAAGACGCTGTGAAGAGAAACCCCACATAAACTCTCTCACACATCATTCTGAGTCTTTATGATGTGAAGGAAATAGAGACTATTGAAGAGACGATGCACTGATGCAGTTTACAATAACACTTTATCACATGCAAACACTGAATCAGTCTCTGATGAGATGATTTCTTGAAGCGTTTGTTTGTATTTTTCCTTTTCTGTTTTTCTGTTGTGTGAATGATTGTTGGGGAGTTGAAGGAACTCTTTGGGTTTGTTTGTTTTCTCCATCAGGCCATCTGGAGCTCCGGTCTGCACAGGTCTGACCCTCGGCTCAGGGACTGTTTCCTCCACCTGAGGAAACTGCAGGATGCCGATGGATTGGTGGACAGAGACACTTTCCACAGGTCCTTATTTTATATTCCAATCTGTGTTTAGTATTTGAGCCAAACAGTTTAGAAAATAGAAATCTACCTCCGACGTTTTGCAGATGACACACTGCTTTATCTCCAGCTGAAATATGAGGATCAGACCACTGGTGGTCATGTTTCTGGATCTGATCTCATTGTTTTACATCTTATTGTGGATTGCAGGACTCTGGTTTTGGTTGTATTTAGTGCTGTAGTCATGCTTTTGGCTGTGGTTGTTGTCCTGATGATGTGTTTTATTTGTGGTTCTGCTGCTGATTCTGTCCATTGTCTTTCCTGCTGTAGGTGTGTCACAGGATTTGTCTCTCTGATCCTGAAAGCTCTGCAGGGACGATTCGTCATCCCAGATTTTTCCACTTTCACTGAAGAAACTCAGAAATTGTTTTCAAGGTGTCGTCAGCTCTCCTCTGTCCAGGTGAGCTCTGTATCTGAGTATAACTGCCCGAAACTAGACTTTTGGTAGAAACCGAAAAAAAAAAAAGGCAGAAAATCTGGACAAAGAAACAAATAGTTCGGACGTTCTCATGTCCTTAGTGGCTGTCTGAGTGCGCATGTGAATAAATGTTGTGATTACGTTTTCAAGTAAAATAAGCAAGCGGAGCATATTTTTGGAGGTGCCAGGGAATCAAATCTGGTCAGAAATGGTGAATGAACCCAAACGACCTTTTACTGTTTTGTATCTGTTGAATCAGGAGAAAGAGAAGGACAGCGTGGACAGCACTAAGTGGAGCGTCTCAATCTGCACTGTGGATGGACAGAGGTATATACTTACATATAATTACAACATACTTGTACTTTACATGAGTATTTCCTTTAGATTAGTAGAACTTGCGCCAGTGTAACTATTCAGCAACAAGCCTGTATTTCAGTTAAGACCAACTTTTATGCAGCAAAATGCAGTAACAGGGATTAAAACAAGGCTTTATGCTCAAACAAGACCAGTTAGACTTGTTGAACAGAGGGAATTAAATAAAGGCCTGTTTCTAATACAAGCCTGTTTTACATAAGGACAGCTGAGGTAAATAAAGGCCCTGGTCAGTACTTGACATGATATGGTATACAGTAAATGGGATTTGTCTCCACTGTCTGTCTGTCCATCTGTCTGTCAGGTTGTCTCTGGGTGACTGGGCCGGCTCTCTGGTCCTGGGTGAGCTGTCATGGCCGCTGGTGTACGGCGTGGCAGTGGACCTGCTGGGCTCTGACTTTGTCCACAGATACGTTGGCATGGAGGGGTTCTCCAGATACGACTCTCCATTCACTCTCACTAAAACAGGTCCAGGTCACCCCTGTCTTACACTGTCGGGATCAGTCTGTTTTCTTTTGCTGGAATCAGAGATCGATCATGTTCCTGATGTCAATTTTTAAATCTTAAATCACATTTCTAATGTTTCTTTCACCAAATATCAGTCTGATATTTGAGGTGTCAGAGTTAAGACTTTACCGTATTTCTAGTGTTGAAACAGTCGCCATTGCTAACATGGCTACAGCATGTGTCGGCCCTGACCTCTGACCTCTGACCCTGTGCAGCAGAGAGCACTAACACTTTGATTCAAATCTCTGTTTGCAGGACTTCCTCACAGCCCGCTCACTGAGACAGGAGCCATTGTTACTACATCTTTACTACAGGTAAGCCACTCATCCATCCATCCACTCATCCATCCATCCATTCACTCATCCATCCATCCACTCATCCATCCATCCATCCATCCATCCACTCATCCATTCATCCACCCATCCATCCACTCATCCATTTATCCACCCATCCATCCACCCATCCATCCATCCATCCGTCCGTCCACTCATCCATCCATCCGTCCACTCATTCATCCACTCATCAATCCATCCATCCATCCATCCATCTGTCCACTCATCCATCCATCCACTCATCCATCCATCCACTCATCCATCCACTCATCCATCCATCCATTCACTCATCCATCCATCCACTCATCCATCATCCATCCATCCATCCATCCATCCATCCATCCACTCATCCATTCATCCACCCATCCATCCACCCATCCATCCATCCATCTGTCCGTCCACTCATCCATCCATCCGTCCACTCATTCATCCACTCATCAATCCATCCATCCATCCATCCATCCGGCCACTCATCCATCCACTCATCCATCCATCCGTCCACTCATCCATCCACTCATCCATCCATCCATCCATCCGTCCACTCATTCATCCACTCATCCATCCATCCGTCCACTCATCCATCCACTCATCCATCCATCCATCCATCCGTCCACTCATTCATCCACTCATCCATCCATCCATCCATCCATCCGTCCACTCATTCATCCACTCATCCATCCATCTGTCCACTCATTCATCCACTCATCTGTCCACTCATCCATCCACTCATCCATCCATCCATCCATCCATCTGTCCACTCATTCATCCACTCATCCATCCATCTGTCCACTCATTCATCCACTCATCCATCCATCCGTCCACTCATTCATCCACTCATCCATCCATCCGTCCACTCATTCATCCACTCATCCATCCATCTGTCCACTCATTCATCCATCCATCCATCCATCCATCCATCCGTCCACTCATTCATCCACTCATCCATCCATCCATCCATCCATCCATCCGTCCACTCATTCATCCACTCATCCATCCATCTGTCCACTCATTCATCCACTCATCCATCCATCCGTCCACTCATTCATCCACTCATCCATCCATCTGTCCATCCATCCGTCCACTCATTCATCCACTCATCCATCCATCTGTCCACTCATTCATCCACTCATCCATCCATCTGTCCACTCATTCATCCATCCATCCATCCATCCATCCATCCGTCCACTCATTCATCCACTCATCCATCCATCCATCCATCCATCCGTCCACTCATTCATCCACTCATCCATCCATCTGTCCACTCATTCATCCACTCATCCATCCATCCGTCCACTCATTCATCCACTCATCCATCCATCTGTCCACTCATCCATCCACTCATCCATCCATCCATCCATCCATCCGTCCACTCATTCATCCACTCATCCATCCATCTGTCCACTCATTCATCCACTCATCCATCCATCTGTCCACTCATTCATCCATCCATCCATCCATCCATCCGTCCACTCATCCATCCATCCATCCATCCATCCATCCATCCATCCGTCCACTCATTCATCCACTCATCCATCCATCTGTCCACTCATTCATCCACTCATCCATCCATCTGTCCACTCATTCATCCATCCATCCATCCATCCATCCGTCCACTCATTCATCCACTCATCCATCCATCCATCCATCCATCCGTCCACTCATTCATCCACTCATCCATCCATCTGTCCACTCATTCATCCACTCATCCATCCATCCGTCCACTCATTCATCCACTCATCCATCCATCTGTCCACTCATCCATCCACTCATCCATCCATCCATCCATCCATCCGTCCACTCATTCATCCACTCATCCATCCATCCGTCCACTCATTCATCCACTCATCCATCCATCCGTCCACTCATTCATCCATCCATCCATCCATCCGTCCACTCATCCATCCATTCATCCGTCCATCCATCCGTCCATCTGTTAGCAGTGATGTCACTTCCTCTGATGCTGTATACTGTGTGTCTCCAGCTGGCGGGGAGGCTGAGTGCTGAGGAAGAGGAGAAGTATGACTCAGTAAGTGAGGCAGACAGAGGACAGACGGTATAAATGTCCTCTCAGAGACAAGCTTACTGTTTGTGTGTTTGTACTGTAGGTGCTGAACGTCATCCGGAGGCTCTGCAACAAGGAGCACGGCAGCTTGAGCTGCAGCAGGTCCTGATCCTGCTCACGGAGCTGCAGTGATAAGAGATTGTTGTTTCACAGTCAGATGATGTTCCACATTAACTCACACTCAAACACTGAATGCTAACTGCTAACAGCTCAGTGTTTATCACAGCTGACTGACCTTCTTCCTCTGATCGAACACTCCTCATTTTAACTATGGAGAGTCTCACATTGAGCCTTCAAGATTATTCTTCTTAAAACAGTCAAAACTGGGATGATGACTGTTTCTCTTATTTCAGGATGTGTGTTAACAGAATAAATCGGCTTCCAGTGCTGAGATCAGGAAGTGACCTCATTCAGCTGAAACAGTCTGTTGACCTGGAGACACACTGACTTGTTAGATATCAGAGAAGATTCTTTAATGGACTGAAGGAGACAAACACCTTGTGTGCGTCTGAGGCGAGCAGCAGGCCGTAAAGTGAGTGTGTTGTTGTTGTTGTCTTCAGTTTTCAGAGCAGCAGGAAGGTCGGCGTCAGACTTCACTCTCTGTCCTTCTACCTGCAGGAGAAAAAGGTAAAACTCCTCCAAAGATCAAAGCTCCTCAGTGTTCCCTCCTCCTGCTCTTTGACTGGTCTTGTGTCTTTCAGTGTTTTCCAGAGAAGACGGACATCAGCGCAGCTTTGGATCTCCTGCTGCAGGTACGACGCCTTCACTGCCCCCCTGAATTCACTGTGTTGAATCCCTGCAGGTCCACACGTTCAGGAGGAACTTCTTAACGTCTCTGAGCTCAAACAAATGGGTTTCGTCCCTCAAACCGTTGATTGAAATGTCCTCCTGCAGGTTCCAGGACCTGCAGGCTTGTGGTTCTGGTTCTGCTCCGACTCAAACTCTAACTGAGACAAGAACATGTCAAACTGCTGATTTAAAGCCGTCCAGATCATTTTCAGTGTCCAGAGACTCCTCCGGACTCTTTCCCTGAGTGTGTAAATGTTTGAACAGAAAGGAGGCGTTGGAGTCTTTGAGGGTCTCGTCTCAGGTCGACCTGCTCTATTGGACTGATGGACATAAAGCATGAAGACAAATGAAACGTGACTTTGGTCTGAATGAATCTTTGTCAAATCTTTATCAAACACGTCAACCAAAACCCTTTTTACTCACATGATGAATCTGAATTCAAGAGCAGAAAATCATCATCTTCATTTGTCGCTTCAATAAAACCAATGAAAGAACTTTGTCCATTATTTTCTGGACCACATGACTGTGAGTGTCTCTGCTGTCTGACAGTGCGCCTCAACGGAGATCACCTGCGAATCAGGAGCCGTCATGGCCGCTTCGTTAGCCAATGGGGGGCTCTGTCCGTTGTCAGGTGACCAGGTGCTGTCACCGGCGGCCACACGGAGCATGCTGTCCATGATGCAGGTGGCGGGGATGAAGGATTACTCCACGACCTTCCACTACAAGGTCCCGCCTCCAAACTGCTCAACGAAGTTTTTATCAAAGAGGAAATCCTTTCAGAGTCATGTGACCGCGTCCCAAACGTTTTGTGTCGCAGACGTCGATGCCGGCCGTGTCCAGCAGCCACGGCGCCCTGCTGGCCGTGGTTCCTGGTGTTCTGGGTCTGATGGCGTTCTCTCCTGAGTTAGACGCCTGTGGGAACAGCTGGAGGGCCGTCCACTTCTGCCAGGTCTCACCTGTCTCTGAGACAGCCAGCAGGGGACACGTCCGTCAAAGTGTTGTTCAAGTTTTACCTTTGTTCTCCTCTGTGTGTGTGTGTGTGTGTGTGTGTGTGTGTGTGTGTGTGTGTGTTTGTAGGAGCTCATCTCAACATTTCAGCTGCACACCTTCGACATCAGGACTCCGTTCAGGCAGATTCTGGCCTACAGACACTGGAAGACTGAATCTGAGGTCAGTGCTGCGCCTCCGTTCTGATCCCAGGTCAGTTTGTCAGAGTCCTTCTGTGTGACGTGTGAAGCTTCCTCTCTGCAGGGATATCAGATCATGAATGTCCTGCTGGCGGCTTTTAGAGGAGACGTCCAGACGCTGAGGAGGTAAACTGATTCAATGAACACTTTAATACTGATCATTGTCAAAGTAAACAAACAAACAAACAAACAAACAAACAAACGGACAGCACACGTCTCACTCAACATTGGCTCACCAGAAAACAACACGTCAGCGTGTGATTACGTGTGTCTTCGTCTTCTCTTGTCTGCAGGTACTTCCTGTCCGGAGTAGATGTGAACGCCGTCGACTATGACGGCAGGTCCGCTCTGCACGTGGCGGCCGCCGAAGGTCACACGGAGGTCATCCGCTTCCTGCTGCAGAACGCCGGAGCGAACGGCGCCCTGCAGGACAGGTGAGGCCGTACCTGCTGGACGCAGCCGTGACCATGACTGTGGTACTTTACATGAGTATTTCCATCATGTGTTCCTGTATACTTCTACTACGTTTCAGGGGGAAATCCTGTACTTTTTACTTCAGGTGGAGTTACGCAGTTAAAGCAGCGTCTCTGAACATTAAATGATCGTTTGAGGACAAATGATGAAATGATGAAAAGGTAAAAATCAAAAAGGTCCAGAAAGTGAAAAAAGGTTTGTTTATCATCAGTCATGTGACGGCCCCTCAGATTGACCCGCTGACCCTCTGGAGGGCCCGACCTCGTATTTTTACATCGTCGTCCGGGTACTTTTACCTCAGTGAAGGATCTGAATACTTCCTCCACTGCTACTCGATGAGAAGCACCAAAATATCCAAACCAGGTGTTTCTAACAGATATCTGACAGGCAGTGAGCTGGAGGAGGTGCTGGAGGAGGTGCTGCAGGCTGGGACGCCTCCTCGGGTCCAGCCCCTGAGTGTGATTTACCTGAAAGCCTTCCACCTCTGCAGGGCCAGTGTGTGATGCAGTTCTGTCTTTATCCAGGTGGGGGAGCTCTCCTCTGCAGGAGGCCAGGAGGCACAACCAGGAGGCTGCAGTCCAGCTGCTGCAGGAGGCCATCTGAGGAGCCTCAATGTGACCTTTGACCTCTTGACAAAGTCGTCTGGACGTGTCTGATGAGAGAAACAGGAAACTGTTCAGGTGTCAGACGGACTGGACTGAATCAGACTGTCGGTGTTCTTGGTTGATCAGAGGTCAGAGGTCAGAGGTCAGGTGTCAGGGAGGTTGGTGCATCGCTCTGGAGGAAACATGGCTTCCTGACACGACTCCGTTCCCTCTCTGCGTCTCGTCCGAGCTGCAGAGAGTTAACGTTCAGCGCTGAGCTGCAGCTCATTGATATTCTGCTCAGCTGCGTCTCTGCTGATGAGGAGACGCTGATCTGGGATCTGCTGCAGTGCTTCTTCATTCAGCAGCTGTTTGTTTCTGAGGAGTGAGACCTGGTCTCCTCCTGTTCACACCTCCTCCACATTAATGAGTTGTCATTAAAAACCATGAACCCACAGAGCATAGAACCAGCAGCTGCTTCAGTGATGGCTGTCAGCGTGAGCCTGACGAGGTTAAAGCCTGAAGCTCGTCGCTTCCACAGAAAGGAGACGTTCAGCGTGAAGGTGAGGATCTGGAGTCAAGTTCACAGAGAAACACCACGAAACTCTGGATCTGACTGATGAACTTCATATGAAAATCATCATTTGATGAAAAACATGTTGAAAAGCTCAAACTTCTCCTTTGAAACATGAAGTAAAGTTACAATAAAGAGCTTTCCTGCTGCTTCGTGTGTCTGATTTCACCCAAAATCAAAGAAACGCTCAGCTCTGAAGGAGGAACTCAAGCTTTATGAAAGCACAGGCAGTGCACGCTAACACAGCTCCACATGCACACTGTGTGTATGTGGAATGGACAGCGGGATGAAGAGTGTGATGAGGAGCTTTACGGCTCCACGCAGGCGAAGCTTTGGCAGCAGCCGATGAAGCGAAAAGTCTTTTTCCTGAAAATCATCGAACAGACAAACTTCTTCATTTCATCTCTCTGTTCTGCACAATGAATATTCATGAGAAGAACTCATCTGAGCCAATCATCGGCCGAGAGGCAGGACGCCTGTCAAGTTCGGAGCAGACCCATGCCGGAAGTCAACTAGTTCACCTTCAGAATAAAAGTATAACGTAACATCGTGTAAAAATGAAACAGCTGAACGATGAGATGAATGAAACCTGCCAAGTAACAAGCCATTTGAAGATATTACTGTTTTTTTTTAAATACTTTTTGACAAAAAAAATGTTGACAAAAGAGCTTTAGGGAGAGATGAAAACAGTCAGATACACAAACACAAATTTTTTAAATAGAAAAACAAGAAGACGAAGTCAAGAAACTGATTCGAAAGAGTTTTAAAAGCTAAAGAAAAGAGTTTAAGTAATTTAAAAAACTGAAGAAAAGAGTTTAAAAGAGTTAAAAAGAGTTTTAAAAAGAAAAGAAAAGTGTTTAAAAACTAAAGAAAAGAGTTTCTGACCAACTGAAAACAAACAAAGAAACTCAGTTTGCTCCCACAGCGGGGGGTCAGGAGGAAGGAGCTGAGGGTGACTGAGCTGAAACATTAAATAATGAACGCTGATAACAGATTCTAATTCAATAAAGATAATAATAACCATTATTATTATTCACTAGAATCCATATATTAGATCATTTTATTTTATTTTATTTTATTGTTTTACTGGAAACATGTGAACATCTAGTAAATTTTCTCAGATGTCCTGATTCTGAAGCATCCTTTTCTCAGACATGAAACATTCATGAAACCTCTCTGACTGAGAAAATGATCAGAGTGACCGCGCGTATGGAAGTGGACTTTTACTTTGAAGGCAGTAAGCGGAAGTGTCGGCAGCTAGCTCGTGCAGCTTGTCGGCCGCTGCCTCTCGCCTGTTGAGCGCAGGCGGAGGTGGAGGTCGGTCTCTCCGGTGAAGAGGAGCAACATGAGTGAGTCCAAGTCGACTCTATGAGAGTTTGACGGCCGGAAGTTCTCAGTCACCTCCGCACGAGCGCGACGTACGTTGTGTGTTCGCTTTGTGCTCGCCGTGGGTTCGCTGTCTGTTCGCCGTCGCGGGAAGTGAAGCGATGGGTCCAGAGTGAGAGCTGATGATGAGGAGCAGCGTTTCTTCACTTTGGTCGTCTCCTGTGAGGACTGTGGACGCTTTTTCTTCATCAGCAGCAGAGAGGAGGGTCTGCACAGGTGAGTTCACGCACCGGGACCACCTGGCTCAGGTTGTGTCCTGTCACATGACTCAGAAAGTGCAGCATGTGTTCGACTTCGCACGGTCCTCCGGCGGCGTGTCCCGCAGACTGTCTGTGCGGATTCACTTCACACACAATAAAACAACGTTCAGACTCTGAAACTGGACTTGCAGGTAGGACACCATCAGAGCAGACCTTCAGAGCAGTCTTTGCTGGTCTTTGATGGCTTAGAGGCTCCAAACCAGGTCCAGGTTGCAGGTGGTTCAGTTTTGTGGATCGAGCAGGTCGGTTTCCGTCTAGTCGGGTAGATTAGAGTCTGTAAATAGGTCCACAGGTGGTTTAGTTCTGGCTCATGGTGGATCCACAGGCAGCTCAGCTGTTGTCAGGAGACGTTCGGGGGTTTAGATGTGGTTCAGGTTTTGTAAAGAGGCCTTCAGGGAGTTGAGGTCTTGTAGTTTAGAGTTTGCAGGTGGTCTTTAGACCTGCAGGTACTTGATGATGGACCTGCATGTAATTCAGAGCCTGTGCTTAGCCCTGCTGATGGTTTAGGTCCACAGGGACTCTGATGGACTCGCAGGTGGTTTAGTTTTATTGAGAAGCACCTCAGGCAGGTTCTGTTCTTGTAGAAAAGCCTTCAGGTCATTTTGGTCTAATAGATCTTGATTTAAGTCCAGACTCGGCTGAAGTCGACGTAGATTACGGTGGATTAAAGTCTTGTAGACAGCAACATGTAGTTGAGTCCCTCCAGGTGTGTTGGGAACGTGCTGCACATGCACGACCTGCTTTTCTTCAGCTCCCACCTGATCCCCGACTCGTGTGTCGACACTGATCACTGATCAGATCTGGTGTTTGATCAATCAGCTGTGTCCGGTGTGAGGAGCGGGCCTCAGCACGGCGTTCCAGACTGCGTCAAACCAACCAACAAACGAAGGCGCAGATGTGAATTTATTGAATGTTTTTTGTTGTTAGAAGAAGAATCGAGAACCTTTGAAGGAATCCTCAGAAGTGACAGGAGTTACAGTTGGAGCAGAAACGTTTGAGGACACTGTTCTCCTTGAAGTCATGACAGATTTGATGCTCAGCGTCCAGGTTCTCGTCCACCAGCTGGTGATTTCTTCTGCTCTGGTTGAACTGTCGTCCAGAGGTTCTTTGTCTCTGTCTGTCCTCTCTCTGTAAAGAGGACTGTCTTCACTCACTCAGACATACAGAGTCGTCCTCTCTGCTGTCTGACTGTCCTGAGTCAAGCTTTCATGGCAGGAGGTTCCAAACCTCTGAACAGGTGTGTTGCGGTCAGACGGACAGGCAGACATGGACAGGCAGAGACGGACAGGTAGAGATGGACAGGTAGAGGCCGACAGGCAGAGACGGACAGGTAGAGACGGACAGGTAGAGGCCGACAGGCAGAGACGGACAGGTAGAGGCCGACAGGCAGAGACAGACAGGCAGAGACGGACAGGTAGAGACGGACAGGTAGACATGGACAGGCAGAGACGGACAGGTAGAGACGGACAGGTAGAGACGGACAGGCAGAGACGGACAGGTAGACACGGACAGGCAGAGACGGACAGGTAGAGACGGACAGGTAGAGACGGACAGGTAGAGGCCGACAGGCAGAGACGGACAGGTAGAGACGGACAGGCAGAGACGGACGGGTAGAGACGGACAGGTAGAGACGGACAGGTAGACATGGACAGGCAGAGACGGACAGGTAGAGGCCGACAGGCAGAGACGGACAGGTAGAGACGGACAGGCAGAGACGGACGGGTAGAGACGGACAGGTAGAGACGGACAGGTAGACATGGACAGGCAGAGACGGACAGGTAGAGGCCGACAGGCAGAGACGGACAGGTAGAGGCCGACAGGCAGAGACAGACAGGCAGAGACGGACAGGTAGAGACGGACAGGCAGAGACGGACAGGTAGAGACGGACAGGTAGAGGCCGACAGGCAGAGACGGACAGGTAGAGACGGACAGGCAGAGACGGACGGGTAGAGACGGACAGGTAGAGACGGACAGGTAGACATGGACAGGCAGAGACGGACAGGTAGAGGCCGACAGGCTGCTCAGACCTTTCAGACAGACTTTGATGACTGTGTGATCGCAGGTGAGGCTCCAGGTGGTCCAGAGTCTGCAGACGGACCTTCAGGCAGGTTTAGAGCCTGGAGGCAGACCTGCTCGTCTCCTCGCAGTAGACAAACCGTGTTGTCCCGTGCAGTCCGGTCTGATGCACCTGTCCTCGCTGCCTCCGCTCAGCGGTTTGGTGTTTCTGACTTCCTGTTGATCACCACATGTAGACGCGGCGCCGTCAGCCATGGTGGTGTAGAGCTGCCACGTTCAGCGGTCGAACAGGCAGAAATCCACCAGAGAAGAAGAACCAGTGACCAGTTTCACGACCACATGAATGCAGCGCAGCCCGTCACAGCTGCAGCGTCGACGTGTTGTTGACTGGAAGAAGTCTGACTGCTTTCATGGTTCTGTCGCTGTCATTTTCACTGAACACATCGAACCATTTCCTCTAATTATGTGGACAGATGGCATTCTGGGAAACGTAGGAAGTCTCCAACAGAAGCAGGAGTAGATGAGGGAGGCGGTGGACGAGGAGAGATCGGAGGAGCCTTCAGGCCAGAGGAGCACAGAAGGTGTAACCATGCCAAATAAACTGTGGCTCTACGACACTGTTTATTATGGGATGTGACAGTGATGGAGGAAGTACTCACTTCCTTTACTGAGGGCCCACACTGGAAATACTCTGTAATGTAGTACTGCATTGAAAATTGTAGTATAATAATGTACTTCAAGTGTTCAGAGTAGAAGTGCTGCGTGCAGTAAAGTGTCTCCTGTGTCTGCTGTCCTCTTGTCTCTGGTCTCTTTAGATCATTATTATACAGTCTCTGTGGGGACACTCGTGACTGCAGGCGTCGTGTGTCCGTCCGTCCGTCCGTCCGTCCGTCGTCAATGTGATTTCTCTGAAACGCCTTCAGGAAATGTCAGGAATTGCCACAAACGTTGAACTGATCAGATTTTGGTGGTCAAAGGTCAAAGGTCACTGTGACCTCACCAACATGTTTTCTAATTATTATATATGATCATTTCACAGAAATGATAAAATCATGACATGAGGACATTTTCTAACAGGTCAAAGGTCATCTTCTCTGTGACATCATCATCTTTTCTGTCCATCACTCAGGACCTGAAGGACAGACTGAGACCATTTCTCATCTGGTCTGATCCTGAATCAGTGTCTGATGGTTCAGATCTTCTGTGTGTGTGTGTGTGTGTGTGTGTGTGTTGACAGTCTGTAGCTTCTCTGCAGCAGCGTCCATGTTTGAAGCACTGAACACATGTGGACAGACATGAGGGGAACTGCGGCCTGATTGGTCGGTGGAGGAAAACAACCACGAGGTGCTGATTGGAGTTTGGAAAGTTTCAATAAAAAATCTGTGTGTGTAACTGAATTAACGAGTGAGCAGCTTCTCATGACGAGGGTCAGACTGGAGGCGACACACACACACACACACACACACACACACACACACACACACACACACACACAGACAAACTGACACACACAGACAAACTGACACACACAGCGACACACACACACACACACACACACACACACACACACTGTTGTGACTGTGTTCAGTCTAAGTCCCTGCTGATTAGCTTAGCTTAGCATAAAGACTGGAAACGGGGGGAAACTGCTAGCCCAGCCGCCTGCCAGCAGCTCGCTGATCAACGTGTTCTGTCTCGTTTGTTTGGCCTCTAAACAAAAACGGTATATAGACAGCAGTTTTGTGGATTATGGAGTTTTTCTGGACGGGGACCAGTGACTTCCTGGAGTTTCTGTGGTTGCTTAGCAACTGACACAGGTTGGGGCATAGCAGAGAAAAGTGGTTGGGGTCCACAGACGTCGACACTCCTGCCCAGAACCCGTGAAACCTCCTTTTTCACACCTTTTTCTTCATGCTTCAACAAATGAGGTGTAGAGTTTGTCAGTGAGCTGCTGACAGGTGGATGTGTTCCTTCACACAGAGCCAGGCTAGCTGTTTCCCCCCGTTTCCAGTCTTTATGCTAAGCTAAGCTAAGTGGACGCCGCCACAGACGTGTTCAGACACATCATCTGAACATCTGGAGGAAGACTCAGATGTTTCCTTTAAAGCCATCACAGATATCAGCTGGACACTGACGGGTGAGACTGTGGAGGAGGATCTGACGGGGGGGGGTGACCTTTTCGTGACTGGTGTTGGTGTGTACCAGATGGGTCGTCATGGTGACAGTAGCACACACGGTGACGCCTAACGCCCACTTCTTTGAGTTGAAGGTGAGAGTTTTTCTGAACTGAGTGAATCATCTTCTCAGACCAAGACGCTCTTTGTGCCGCTGCAACAAGACGCTGAGAGACGTCCTGTAAGGTTACAGTGAGCAGCTGTGTGTGTGTGTGTGTGTGTGTGTGTGTGTGTGTGTGTGTGTGTGTGTGTGTGTGTGTGTGTGTGTGTTTGAATACCACCAAATCCTGTGAACGCTACATGTGGTGAACTGTGCACACGTGGTCCCACGCACACACGCACGCACACACGCACACACACACACGCACACACGCACACACACGCACACACACACACTCTGAGTGTAGAATGAGGCCGACACCGTGTGTGAGTGTGACTAAACATCAGCTGTGTTAAAGTCACACTGAACGTTGGTCTGTGTGTTCTCAGTAACACGGGACGAGCTGCTGTTAGCTTAGCAGTTAGCAGGCTAATTTCCAAACAGGCTAATTAGTGAAACGAGTCTGCGGACGTTGAAGTGGAACAAAGAACACCTGACACAACCCGAGAATCAGGAACTCAAATTTACAGCCTCAGTGACTTCAGAACAGGAAGTGAACGCATCACGGTGAAGCTGCTGATTGAGTCAGTGTGTTGATGAAGATCAGGTGCGACCTGAACACCTGACGCACGGTTTCTTCAGGTGACCTGATGATGGAATGAACGAATTTCAGAATCTGAAGGAAATTTAAACTTTTAAAGACGAATTCTCTTTGTTTGTTTTAAGATGCGTTTGAAGAACGTAGGATTTCTGCCCGCAGGTTAGAACATACGAGCGCCAACGTCCTGACGAGACGACTCAGTGTGCTCCTCCTCACCGCTCCTCCTCCTCCTCTCTGCTCCTCCACCTCTCTGCTCCTCCTCTCTGCTCCGCCTCCTCTCTGCTCCTCCTCACTGCTCCTCCTCCTCTCTGCTCCTCCTCTCTGCTCCTCCTCACTGCTCCTCCTCCTCTCTGCTCCTCCTCTCTGCTCCTCCTCCTCTCTGCTCCTCCTCACTGCTCCTCCTCTCTGCTCCTCCACCTCTCTGCTCCTCCTCTCTGCTCCTCCTCCTCTCTGCTTCTCCTCACTGCTCCTCCTCTCCGCTCCTCCTCCTCTCTGCTCCTCCTCTCTGCTCCTCCACCTCTCTGCTCCTCCTCACTGCTCCTCCTCTCCGCTCCTCCTCCTCTCTGCTCCTCCTCTCTGCTCCTCCACCTCTCTGCTCCTCCTCTCCGCTCCTCCTCCTCTCTGCTCCTCCTCACTGCTCCGCCTCCTCTCTGCTCCTCCTCTCTGCTCCTCCTCACCGCTCCACCTCTCTGCTCCTCCTCTCTGCTCCGCCTCCTCTCTGCTCCTCCTCACTGCTCCTCCTCCTCTCTGCTCCTCCTCTCTGCTCCTCCACCTCTCTGCTCCTCCTCTCTGCTCCTCCTCCTCTCTGCTCCTCCTCTCCGCTCCTCCTCCTCACTGCTCCGCCTCCTCTCTGCTCCTCCTCTCTGCTCCTCCTCCTCTCTGCTCCTCCTCTGGCTCCGGCCGTGTCCTGTCGGATGAACAATGCTGTGTTTGTGTTGACTGTCAGCACGAGGCCTCTCATTGGCTGTGATCAGAGGAGACGGCACGGCGAGAGCCTGCGGAACATGCTGGGCTCTGAGATCCCATCAGCCACCTGGGCGTCCTGGACGCGACGGCTCTGTGGTCAGCTCGTCATGACTGTAAGACGAGAGTGAGGAGAAATCAAAGCTTCAGCTTCAAATGGAAGTTGGGACTTGTGGGGGACTCGTGGCGTCTCGTGGCGACTCGTGGCGACTCGTGGCGTCTCGTGGCGTCTCGTGGCGACTCGTGGCGACTCGTGGCGGACGTGCTGTTTCAGGGTTTCTGGGCGTGTGGTTGATGGTTCGGTGATGTTTCTCTCGATGCTCCGTGTTGAACGCTGCTTTGGTCTCGCGGCTCAGACGCTGATTGTTCTGTTGTCGTGTGGACCCTTCAGGTACACTACGGGAAGCGGAAACACCAGAACACGTCTGTCATGTCATAAATTGAAGCGAACACACGGGTGAAAAGTTTGACTCCACTTCCTGAACGTCCGGCGACGAGGAGAACGAGAGGAGGTCTGGAGGAGACGAACTCTGCGCACAGACGGAGGAGGAGGACTGAAAGCTCGTCTCACAGTGGCTTCACAGAAATGTCCACGTCCACGTCCACGTCCACGTCCACGTCCACGTCCACGCCTTTTC
>NC_135079.1:585000-597500 GCF_051107435.1 Chaetodon auriga | reverse complement strand
GACTGGACGTTCTCTGATGCTGGACGTCCTCTGATGGTGGACGTCCTCTGATGGACTGGACGTCCTCTGATGCTGGACGTCCTCTGATGGTGGACTGGACGTTCTCTGATGGTGGACTGGACGTTCTCTGATGCTGGACGTCCTCTGATGGTGGACGTCCTCTGATGGACTGGACGTCCTCTGATGCTGGACGTCCTCTGATGGTGGACTGGACGTTCTCTGATGCTGGACGTCCTCTGATGGTGGACTTCCTCTGATGGACTGGACGTCCTCTGATGCTGGACGTCCTCTGATGGTGGACTGGACGTCCTCTGATGCTGGACGTCTTCTGCGTCTGTTTCCACAGCTGGTTTAATGAAGGTCTCGGTCGCAGGACGCGCAGCTTCTATGACTCATGTTGTGTTGACCTCTGACCTTGCCTGTGTTTCTTTGTGTGTCCTCAGCGTCCAATCAGCTGTGATCAAGGTGTTCCAGGGTGGAGAGCTGCAGTCCAACGAGCTGTACACTCTTAACGAGAGCATCAGGTGAGGAGCCTTCGTCTCTTCAGTGAGACGAACACGAGCAGTGAAGAGACTGGGTCCATTCAAGGCGCCACGGGTCCCTCAGACTGCAGCTTTTCGTGGTTTTATGTCTCCTCTGACCCACAAAAGGAGTTCAGAAGGTTTGAAAACTTGAAATGAATGATGATCCTCTGTGAGAGCAGCTTTTTGTTTCGTGGTGAATCTGGTTTGGGGATCTGGTTTGCGTGCGTACCCATCGATCTCAGATCTTTAGGTTCAGTTTGACTCCTGGAACAGGAACTTCCTGTTTCTTCGCTGTGTGAGGATGAGGAGGGGAACATGCTGTCGGTCTTCCTTTCTGAACTCCTTCATGTCTTTGCAGGTGGCTTCTTAAAACGGAGATGGGCTCTTTCATCACTGACTACTTCCAGGTATTTTCATTCTTTACTTCCTGTCTTTATGTAATAAACCCGACAGTCGAACCAGCAGCTTCATCCAGAACCCGTTCGTCTTCACCGTCAGAGGAAACACCAGCTGATGCCAATGTGGTCGCTCACTTCCTGTGTCTGTATTTGTGACAGTTAAACTTGAACCATCACTTATCATTTTTAAAGGGTAGAAAACGGTCTGATAATGATGCGTTTTCTCAGATTTGAGCGTAGAATAATCCCTCAGTGGAAATGTTTTTGCCAAAGGTCTCAGATTTGGTCATTATTGTGCAGCTGAATAATAAACTATAAACTATAAATATATATATCTCAATCATGTGAAATGACATGTAGTCTTTAAAAATGGTCGGCTTGCTTCTTCCTGCTGTTTCTGCTCTTTACGCTAAGCTAAGCTAAGCTAAGCTAAGATAAGCTAAGCTAAGCTAAGCTAACCAGCTGGTGGCTGCACCTTCATATTTTCTGCGCAGACATGAAAGTGAGATCAATCTTTGTCAAAACACCAACCAGAAACAAGCAAAATCCTTCAGTGACCAGTCCAGTCCCGTCAGTCCAGGTTTAGGATCCGGGTTCAGCACTTAAAGTCACCATTAAGTCACAAAGTGGCCCGAGGTTACTGCCTCATCTTTAAGTTATCAGACTGACAGAGTCCACAAACCCCAGCAGCTGGATCTGGTCTCATGTGGTCTCGTCATTCAGTGTGAGGTTCAGGTTCAGGCCTGATGTTCAGCCTACAGAGCAGGTGAGACGCAGGACGGTCTGTGGACGAAGTCTGGGACCAGAATCCTTTCTTAAGTGGACTGGCGGCGTGGTCGGCGGTCTGAGGTGATCTGAGCTCGCCGTCTGTGGCTGCTGGACTCGGCCTTCAGGCAGAGAGATCAGCGGCTGGTGATGAAGACGATGAGCCAGAGGAGGACTTCCTGTCAGTCACAGGACGTCTTCCTGTCCCACCTGCCTGTGACGCACCGGACAGTCTCAGAGCTGACGCGTCCGTCCTGTCCACATCCGGAGACGACTCGCCGTCCGTCTGTCCTCAATGATCTGAACTCTGGAAAAGGCTCGTTTGAACTTTGACGTCCACATAAAATGTCGAGCGAGACGATGACCTTCGTGTCCCTCAAGGTCACGTTAGGTCATTTCCTGTTTTTACCAAATGAATCTGTGCGACGATGACTCAGCAGATTCTCAGAGTGAAGCCGCAGCACAGGAACGTCTTCAGGTTTACTGGAGCTTAACGTGTTTGTCCAACAGCTTTAGGACAGATTAGGACAGTTTACAGTCTCCAGACGAGAGACACACGTTAGCGGTCACACAGATTTCTACCAACACACACCAGGAATGAGACAAGACGACCAGTGGACATGAAGACAGTAAAAACCAGTAGAGTAAAAAACAATAACACATTTAAAGAGTTATGTGTGTGTGTGTGTGTGTGTGTGTGTGTGTGTGTGTATATGTATGTATGTGTGTGTGCGTGTGTGTGCGCGTGTGTGCGTGCGTGCGTGTGTGTGCGTGCGCGCGTGCATGTGTGTTGTCGTGTCTGTGTTTCAGAACCAGCTGCTGACTCGAGGTCTGTCTGAAGTCCTGGATCAGGTCCTCCTCCACTCAGGTGAGCCTGCTGGGTGTTTGGTGAGCTTTGATTGGTCCTCGCCGTCCGCTCCGCTCAGAACAAACAGGAAGAGAAAACGATGCGTCGTCGTTGCTCCTGAAATAAGTTTTAGTGTTCTGCTTGTCTTCGTGGACGTGACTGTTCGATGGAGGACGCTCGGCGTGTTTACACCACACCAGAGTCCTGCTTGTGATGGGTTTCCATGGTAACCACCCGTATTGTCCCGTAGGTGATGAGCAGCTCGCCGTCCTCGCCAAAATGTGGGACAGATTCTTCACAGAGACGCTCCCGACCCTGCAGGCCATTTTCTACCCTGTCCAGGTACGCACGCACACACACACACACATGCACAGCTGGAGGACTGAACATCAGAGCCGCGCTGATGTCATCAGTTATGTCACTGCTCTGATCGTCATGGTGACGGTCAGAACATTTAGCCGTTTGTGCTGCTTCAACACACAGTTAGCTAGCCGAGCTAGCTGTCAGCTAGCTAACGCTGTGGCTAATGCATGACAGCAGATCGGCTCATAAACCTCATTAATGTTGCCGTGTGAGAACTGTGAAGCAGGCCGTGTGGACCAATCAGAGCTGCAGCTCTTCAGTTTAAAGACGGAAACAGTTAAAAGACAAACAGGAAGTAAAACGGGCACAGAAGTAAGGTTAACACAAGATGATGAAGACACGCCAACCTCCATGAGATACAGCAGTACAACGCGTCTTACACACTAATACTTATAGAGTAATAATAATAATAATAATAATAATAATAATAATAACACTACTACTACTACTACTACTACTACTAATAATAATAATGTGTTATGTAATATTAATATAGTCGTAGAGTTTATCCTAAGCTGCAGCTCATGATTATTTTCTCTGTTAGTGGATCATGTGATCCATAAAGTGTCTGACGTCATCAGACGTTTAAAAACCTTGTTTTACCTTAAAGAGCAGCAGGTTATAACAGACAGCTTTGAGTGACAGACCGGGACAGGAACGATAAACCAGCCAACTGGTGAACTCCAGGAAGTTACTGTGCCGGCGAAGAAAATAACCACGACAGGTTGTTTCGTCTACTGACTTAAACAGACACAACGTGTTAGTTAGGGAGCTTTGGCTTTTCCAATGTTTGTGCTAAGCTAAACTAGCTGTTTGCCCCTGTTTCCAGTCTTTATGTTAAGCTAAGCTAGCTGTTTCCAGCCTTAAGCTAAAATCAGATAGCTTTCTCTCGTGTTTCCAGTCTTTATGCTAAGCTAAGCTAACTGTTATCCTCCTGTTTCCAGTCTTTTTGCTGAGCTAAGCTAGCTGTTAGTTGAGAGGAGGCGCTGCCTTAAAATCTGAGATCTCCTGTTGGTCGATAGCGCTGTAGCTTCTGCCGCAGCCTGTAAAGTGATACAGCCTCTGGAGATTTAGGCAGGTTTACTGTGAATCAGCCTGCTCAGGTGTGCTCACACTGTTCACCTGTGCACGCAGGTAAAGGTTTCCGTACTCTGCTTGCATGGATCTGACACATTAACAGCTGCTGTGAACACCTGTAGTTTCCCACGATGCTCTCTGGAGGTCGTGGTGCAGAAATATGAAGTTGATCATCTGAATTGATTGATTCCAGTGTTTCATCATTTTTAAGAGCTTTCAATACGAACTGCAAACTGAAACATGAGACTAAAGTGAAGCAGCTTCAGGCTGAAAGCACTCATTAAGTCCCTCTGCAGGTAATGAACGATCAGAATCTCAGACTCCATTAATCAAGACCACTTCACGTAGTTAAGACATTCTGGAGAGCCGTGTTGCCATAGAAATGTGGATAAAGCATCCTGATTGGTCTTCTAGGTTTGAACAAGCTGCTCAGTTCATTGAAAGAAGCAGATTTTCATGTACACGTTATGTTCAACAGAGCTGCATAATGATTACTGTTATAGCATCAGCATGTTAGCATTTAGCTCAAAGCACCACATGGCTACGCACAGAGCTGCTAGCATGGCTGCTAGCATGGCTGCTAGCATGGCCGCTGTCGTAGATGTCTCCATACAGAGCAGCTCAGGACCAGCCTGTTAATCTACAGCAGAGACCAGCAATCCCAACACAACACAGGTGTGACCGCAGTGTGTGTGTGTGTGTGTGTGTGTGTGTGTGTGTGTGTGCATGTGTGTGTGCGTGCATGTGCGTGCGTGTGTGTGTGTGTTGTGTGGTGTTTCCCAGAGGAACTAAAGTCGTTCACTGAAATCCTTAAACTGTCTTGGATCATTTGAGTCAGGAGGTCATTGGATTAGCGTGCTGAGCTCTGAACTACTGCTCAGGTGTATCTGACTCTGTGTGTGTGTGTGTGTGTGTGTGTGTGTGTGTGTGTGTGTGTGTTCAGGGTCAGGAGCTCACGGTGAGGCAGATGGCTCTGTTGGCCTTCAGAGACCTGGTGCTGCTGAAGCTCCACCTGGAGGAGGTCCTGGTAACTGCGTCCTCCGTCCCTCCACCTGTCACTCAGATGCTGTTGGTGCTGCAGGTGAACTCATGCACACATTTGTACCAATCTTAGAGAATAATTGATTTGTTATTGAAACAGGAAGTGTGTCTTTAACCTGTGATGGATGTTTAAACATTGAGGATTTTAATTTTCCCGTCGCCTTTGTTTTCTCTTCCAAACGAGTTCGGTTAACTTGGAGTTTTGTGTCCAACGTTTCTCTTTGTTTTTGTTGATGGCACTTCATTACTGGATCAATTAACCTAATTAATTCATGAATAGATTAAGTAGATTATTAATGTATGAATGTATGAAGTATGAACCTCTAATTGTTCCTCAGAAAGGCAGAAATTTAACATCAACCCACCTTCCTGTTCACTTATCGTCTCTTCAGGACCTCTGAACCCGGAGTCCCAGCGTCCCGGGTTCAGACCTGACTGGGGCCCTTTGTACTGCCTCATATTCACTCATCTCTCCACTGTCTGTGATAATAAAGGTTAACAAACTTTCCTTCCTCTCAGGGTATCCATGAGTCTGGCAGTCCCAGTTTGGAGTATTACCAGTTGGAGCGTCTGGTGGAGATCATCGTGTCTCCATATCTCAGCAACGTTCTGCACAAGAGAAACCAGCTGCTGTTAGGTCGGTACCTCCGAGCAGGCTTCAGATCCTTTACTTCAAATGTTACTGTTGGTAAAGTATCTAAGTTTAACGTAGTGTCATTTAATGATAATTTAAACATTAAAGATAAAAGTACTCAACACAGAAAAAAGAGCTGATATCATATTATTATATGTTATATTATTATTATTGTGTTTCTGTGACAATTTCTAGACCAAATTATTCATCCAGAAAATTATTGACAGATGAATCGACAGCTTGACATTGAAAGTTACTGTTAGCAGCAACTTTAATAAACTCAGAATCAAGCTTCACTCACTTAATGTAAAGCACTCTGCAGCTTTGTTTTAATGTGCTGTATAAATTATTGGAATAATAATCAATAATTCCTGAAGTAGCTACCTCGACTGCAGAAGGTACCAGGCCTTTATTTGAAGCAGGCTTGTATTAGAGGCAGGTCTTTATTTCTAATTCCACATATTGGTCATTTTTTCTGACAAAGCCTCGTTTTCGTCCACTCTCGTTTGCCCCGTCAGAGGAACGTCATTACGCTGTTAATACTAACAGTACACGAGGTGTCAAAAACAGCATGGTTATATTCAGTCTTAGAAATAGAAGTGGAAATATACATCATGACTTGTTGGAAAACACACAATATGACAGCTGACAGGACTCTGTCCACACTTTTAATCCCCGGCCTCTATAAGAGACCTGGCTCTTATTTGAATACAAGTTTTATTAAAGGATATACGGTGCTATTATTATTATTCCGAATGTTGTTGTTGTTGTGGATGTTGTTGATGATGATGTTATTGTTGATGTTATTGTTGTTGATGATGATGTTATTGTTGATGTTATTGTTGTTGATGATGATGATCATGATGTTGTTGTTGTTGATGATGTTATTGTTGATGTTGTTGTTGTGGATGTTGTTGATGATGTTATTGTTGTTGTTGTTGTTGTTGTTGTGGATGTTGTTGATGATGTTATTGTTGATGTTGTTGTGGATGTTGTTGTTAATGATGTTCTTGTTGTTGGTGTTGTTGACGTCGTTGTTGTGGATGTTGTTGTTGATGATGTTGTTGTGGATATTGTTGATGATGTTATTGTTGTTGTTGTTGTGGATGATGTTGTTGTTGTTGTGGATGTTGTTGTTGATGATGTTATTGTTGTTGTTGTGGATGTTGTTGATGTTGTTGTGGATGATGTTGTTGTTGTCGTCGTTGTTGTGGATGTTGTTGATGATGTTGTTGTGGATATTGTTGATGATGTTATTGTTGTTGTTGTGGATGATGTTGTTGTTGTGGATGATGTTGTTGTTGTGGATGTTGTTGTTGATGATGTTATTGTTGTTGTTGTGGATGTTGTTGTTGTTGTTGTTGTTGTTGTTGTGGATGTTGTTTTAGCAGTGGCTCTCCTGAACATGGAAACATGAAACGTTCTCCCACCAGTCGCTGCTCACAGCGGCTTCACAGCAGCACACAGTTATATTAATAAGCTAAAAGATGTAAAACCAGCAGTTTGTTCAATAACAGAACAACAAAGAGGGAGATCAGTCTTTGCCATCGTTGTTAAGTATTTATCTGAGGTCCCGAGCAGCCGCTCGAACTGTTTCAGAGGTCAGAGGTCGGGGGCGTGGCTCCATAGTAATATGCTGTTTAATCCTGTCAGCAGGGAGGTGAGCTGCTTAATCTGCTGCTGTGCTTTCGTTCCAGCAGGTCGTTTGTGAATGAAAGAACTCGAAGTGTGCCGCACCTGTCACACAGTTATCTTTAAGAGCAACAAATGCTTCTTTCCATTTCAGCTCTCTCTTTCTTCGCTCCTGTGTGGTCGACTTTTAGCAGTGTGGCTAACAGATGCTAACAGAAATCTGCTGCTGCTGTGTTCCAAACTGAATGTGTGTGTGTTCGGGCTGCGAGCAGCAGCAGCTTTGCTTCAGGAGGGAATGTGTAATTCCTTCGAGCAGGTTTCACAAACAGACTCAAACCTCTCGTAAACTCGCCACAACCAAAGCCCCAGATTAGAGATTAAAGTACTAATCCCTCGCTCCAATAATACAGCTAATATATGAAAACAGCCAGCAGGAACTCACGTTTTAAGTCCTTCATTACAACAAACAGATGAAAAGAGGCCAAGTTAAACTAGTGAAAGTGACAGAAGTCAAACATGACAGTGAAGATGTTCTATCAGCATCATCAAACCACGACCTCATCATATCGATCTGCACAGCTCTGCTGTTAAAGCTGCCACTCTCTCACTAAACTACATGATGTGATGGTTCTCCGCCTCACATACTCTATACGTGTATATGTATACATGTATTCTATGCGTATATATGTATACGTGTATTCTGTACGTATATTTGTGTGCGTGTATTCTATACGTATATTTGTACACGTGTATTCTATACGTATATTTGCACACGTGTATTCTATACGTATATTTGTACATGTGTATTCTATACGTATATTTGTACACGTGTATTCTATACGTATACGTACGCTCTTTCAGGCTTCAGGTCTTCACATTCAGTCAGACTCTTTCATTTCTCCTGGACATTTGAAAACTTGATGTTTGTGCGACTCTTTGATTTATTTTATTGGTTCTTTGTCGGATGTTGTTGTTGATTTGTTTTTTCTGAGCGTGTGTTCTTCTCAGGTCAGGATCCATCTTTAAATCTTTAAATGTTTGATATGAATCAATCTGACCTATTCATAATTTTTTGAAACGTTTGGACGTGAATTATGACCTTGAACCGTGAAATCAAAGTTTCCTGCGGTCGTGTTCACTCACTCTTGGCTTCCTGTCTCCTCATCCAGAGTCCCGACATCTGCGGACCTCTGGGTCATTGCTAGGCAACCAGTCGCAGCCAGAGATCACCGTCACTCAGCATCACAACTCCTCCGACTCGTCGTCTCTGGCCCCGCTGGTGGAGCAGGAGGGCGAGGCGTACCTGGAGAAGTCCGGCGGCGTGCGGCGTCACACGGTGGCCAACGCGCACTCCGACGTCCAGCTGCTGTCGGCGTCGGGCAGGATGCATGCTGGGACGGAGAAGGACGGCGGGGTGGGAGGGTGTGACGGAGACGTGGGGTTTTTGGTCGGGGGAGGGCCGATGAATCCCAGGCCGTTCTCCAGCCAACCGGACATGGTGGAGTCTCCGAGGGGAGGAGTCATCTGCTAGCTGGAGTGGCTAGTGAGACAATGGACACGTGAGACGCTACGCAACGGCAGAGGAAACGAGGACAGGGACAGGAAGTAACAGGACATTATGGTAATCTACGTGATAATAAACTTCAGGATGACGAGAGAGGAAATAAAAAGACGAGTTGGAAAACGGAAACAAACCTGAGCAACAAGAGACGAGAAACAGGAAACCAGCGGATGACACAAGAAACAGGAGTCAACATGAGCAGAGACAGAAGACAGGAAGCCGTCAACGGAGACAGGAAGTGTTCATCCATCCCACAGCTCCCAGCAGGAGAGCGGCTCTGGCTCAGGATCTGTACTGGGAACCAGTCAGTCTGCTGTTGAAGTGAAGCAGTGCTGGTCTGGGATCAGGCTGTGTGTCTGTCCTGTGGACTGAGCCGGACTGCAGGTTCTGGTCCTGCTCCGACCTGCTCTGGTCATGTAAATATGTTTTTAGGATTGTTAGTGAAAAATAAAGATTCCATTGTTAGAAAGTTAAGGACGTGTTTCTGATTTATCCCAAAAATTAAGTTTGAGTGAATGAAAACTGACATTTTATGTGTAAATGAACTTAAAATCAACCCATGAAACATCTCTAACTTTAAACTGGGGAGTAGAATTCATGTTTCCACTGTTTAAGGAAATGAATGAGTTGAAATGAATGAATGAATGAATGAATGAATGAACGTGGATGTTCTCAGCAGAGAAACAGAATCATGCTCAACTGTCACAGAGCAGCTTAAACTGCTTCTTCACAGCTTGACCTTTGACCTCTGACCAAGGCTGTCAAAGGAGGTCAGAGGTCAAAGGTCACCTAATCCTCACATCTAAGTCCTCTGCTTCCTTCCTGGTGCAAGAGATCGACTCGACTCCGGAACTGAATCCTGAACTTATCTGAGCTGATTTCAGTGAGTAGACAAGAAACCTTCAGCAAAACAAGATGAAACCAGATTAGATGTGACGTGTTAATGACTTGACAAGTTAACGATGTGACATGTTAATGACATGTTAACGATGTGACATGTTAATGACATGTTAACGATGTGACATGTTAACAATGTGACATGTTAATGACTTGACAAGTTAACGATGTGACATGTTAATGACATGTTAACGATGTGACATGTTAATGACATGTTAACAATGTGACATGTTAACAATGTGACATGTTAATGACTTGACAAGTTAACGATGTGACATGTTAATGACATGTTAACGATGTGACATGTTAATGACATGTTAACAATGTGACATGTTAACAATGTGACATGTTAATGACTTGACAAGTTAACGATGTGACATGTTAATGACATGTTAACGATGTGACATGTTAATGACATGTTAACGATGTGACATGTTAATGACATGTTAACAATGTGACATGTTAACAATGTGACATGTTAACAATGTGACATGTTAATGACTTGACAAGTTAACGATGTGACATGTTAATGACATGTTAACGATGTGACATGTTAATGACATGTTAACAATGTGACATGTTAACAATGTGACATGTTAACAATGTGACATGTTAATGACTTGACAAGTTAACGATGTGACATGTTAATGACATGTTAACGATGTGACATGTTAATGACATGTTAACGATGTGACATGTTAACAATGTGACATGTTAATGACTTGACAAGTTAACGATGTGACATGTTAATGACATGTTAACGATGTGACATGTTAATGACATGTTAACAATGTGACATGTTAACAATGTGACATGTTAATGACTTGACAAGTTAACGATGTGACATGTTAATGACATGTTAACGATGTGACATGTTAATGACATGTTAACAATGTGACATGTTAACAATGTGACATGTTAACAATGTGACATGTTAATGACTTGACAAGTTAACGATGTGACATGTTAATGACATGTTAACGATGTGACATGTTAATGACATGTTAACAATGTGACATGTTAACAATGTGACATTTTAACAATGTGACATGTTAATGACTTGACAAGTTAACGATGTGACATGTTAATGACATGTTAACGATGTGACATGTTAATGACATGTTAACGATGTGACATGTTAACAATGTGACATGTTAATGACTTGACAAGTTAACGATGTGACATGTTAATGACATGTTAACGATGTGACATGTTGACGATGTGACATGTTAATGACTTGTTACCGATGTGACATGTTAATGACTTGACAAGTTAACGATGTGACATGTTAATGACATGTTAACGATGTGACATGTTAATGACATGTTAACGATGTGACATGTTAACAATGTGACATGTTAATGACTTGACAAGTTAACGATGTGACATGTTAATGACATGTTAACGATGTGACATGTTGACGATGTGACATGTTAATGACTTGTTACCGATGTGACATGTTAATGACTTGACAAGTTAACGATGTGACATGTTAATGACATGTTAACAATGTGACATGTTAATGACTTGACAAGTTAACGATGTGACATGTTAATGACATGTTAACGATGTGACATGTTGACGATGTGACATGTTAATGACTTGTTACCGATGTGACATGTTAATGACTTGACAAGTTAACGATGTGACATGTTAATGACTTGACAAGTTACCGATGTGACATGTTAATGACATGTTACCGATGTGACATGTTAATATGTTAATGATATGTTAACGATGTGACATGTTAATGATATGTTACCGATGTGACATGTTAATGATATGTTAACAATGTGACATGTTAATGACATGTTACCGATGTGACATGTTAATATGTTAATGATATGTTAACGATGTGACATGTTAATGATATGTTAACAATGTGACATGTTAATGATATGTTAACAATGTGACATGTTAACAACATGTTAACGATGTGACATGTTAACGACATGTTACCGATGTGACATGTTAATGACATGTTAACGATGTGACATGTTAACAATGTGACGTGTTAATGACTTGACAAGTTAACAATGTGACATGTTAACGATGTGACATGTTAATGACTTGACAAGTTAACGATGTGACATGTTAATGACTTGACAAGTTAACGATGTGACATGTTAATGACTTGACAAGTTACCGATGTGACATGTTAATGACGTTACCGACATGAATGAATGACATGTTAATGATATGTTAACGATGTGACATGTTCATGATATGTTAACAATGTGACATGTTAACGACATGTTAACAATGTGACATGTTAATGACTTGACAGAAGTCTTCTGCTGGTGAGTTTTTCATTTTGAAGACATTAAGAACAAACCAGACGTGTGAAATAAGTGAAGCAGGTCTTCTTCTTCTTCTTCTTCTTCTTCTTCTTCTTCTAACAATACGACACAAACTGAATATTTGACATGTTTTTCTAAACATACGTCTCAGGTGTTCTCCAAAAGAAAAAGAGTAACTTGGACCTGAAGCCGTCAGGTGAATGTAGTGGAGTCGATGCTTTTCAAAGAGACAACTTTCATTTCATTCCAGACTTTCATTTTATTCATTAAAGACGACGCAGGAGATGGAAACATGTTGATTAGTGATTTTTGTGTTACAGCAGATCTACGATGAGTTAAAAGAGAAACTCCAGTGTGACATCCAAACAGCTCAGTGTCTCTTTTCCTCCTCCTCTTCTTCATGCTTCATCACATAAACCTCTTAGCTTCAGCCGAGCTAACAGCTAACACCGTCTCGTGTC
>NC_135079.1:577500-580000 GCF_051107435.1 Chaetodon auriga | reverse complement strand
AGGCCGTTTGGCACCAGGCCGGCCGTCTTGTGTTTCTTCACCAGCCGGACCGACACCACGGGAATGCAGACCTGCACAGTGAGAGACGTCAGAGGAACGCTTCCTGCTGCCACCTGCTGGTCAGAGCACACACTGCACCTGCAGAACACCTGATCCACCATGACTCAGAACACCTGATCCTGAATGATGGCGTGACCTTTGACCTGACTCTGGACCAGCAGGACAAACAGCTCGAGCTGAGCATCATGTTTTCGGGCTGCTTCTTAAAGATGCAGCGCGGCCGTGACTGACAGGTCCAACGTCTCGTCATCACACGCTCTCAGAGAAAGTTAGCAGGATTTGTCTTAAACTGACCTGAGACCAGTCTCTTCAGAGTTTTCTAAACGCTCCTTTGCATGTGAGGAAACGCTGGTCTAGTGTGGATGAAGCAAACCAGCGAAGAAGAAACATGTTTTTAAAGGGCAGCTGGTCGAGGCGGGACGGCGGCGTCCTCACCTTGATGTCTTTACCAAACAGGTTAGCGTAGAAACACAACCAGTTCCTGGAGATGTAGAGTCGTCCCTGCAGCAGGATGTCTCTCAGCAGCGCACACGAATACACTGCAGAAGAAGAAGAGAGCTGACGTGAGCTAGTGTCAGGTGGACCTGAGGCACGGCGAGCAGCTGTCCCGTCAGTCGTACCTTTCATCAGGATCTCCTCTTTGGGGACAGTCTGGAACAGTTTGTGGTACTGAGAGTTGTACTTGCTGACGGTCTGTGAAGGCAACAGAATTCATGTCAGAGATTCAGCCGTTCATCATTCTTCAATCAATCACTTCCCTCATGTGATGTCACTCAGCTGCAGTCAGCTGGTTCAAATCAATAGAATCATTGATCTGAACATTACAGGGTTGATGAATCTGACTCGAATCAAATGATTAATGATTCTTCCACATCAGCACTTTAGAAGAAGAAGAAGAAGAAGAAGAAGAAGAAGAAGAAGAAGAAGAAGAGTTACAGGGTTAACTGGCCCTTTGCTGCAGTACCATTATGATGCTGCTTCTTTACTTCCACATCATCATCATCATCCTCACCATCATCATCATCATCATCATCATCATCCTCACCATCATCATCATCATCATCATCTCCATCTTCATGATTGATGACTTGCACCTGGACCTGTTAGCTTTAGCCTCATTTTGTGTGTTAGCGTTAGCATTAGCCTCTAGTAGCTAGCTGCAGCTGATGGATTCTGTTGGAGAAAGTTGTTTTTTCAGCTGAAAATCATCGAGATGTTTTCGTTTACTTCTGTCTGAAATCAAAGACTCATCGTGTGACCAATCAGGATGAAGTTTGACGTAAATCAGCTGCCGTTAAAAACCAAACGTGTGCTGTGTGACGAGTTTAAGGATGTTTGAACTGTTCAGTTCACAAATACAGAAATAACAGAGAATCGGTGTTTCAATGTCCGTTTCTATGCAGACGATACAATCCAGGCAACAGACGATGACGATGACGATGATGACGATGATCATGTTAGTTTCTGGTGTACACTGCAGATATCTGGGCAGAGACTCTTCATACGCCGCTCATCGTTTACAGCCTGATTGCAGTTGTTTGCTCTTCCTCCACAGTCATCCTCGTTTCAGCCGTCACATGATCACTGCTTCATGATAGCCTAAAGTCCAGACAAGAGCGAGGACGAGGACGAGCGACCTTCCCGTCTGTCCTGCCTTTAAAACCAGCCCACATCAGTCTATGTACAGTCTGCATGTACTCTACACTCTGGTCTTGTAATGGAGTATTTTTACACTGTTGTATTGGTACTTCTACTGAATACTCGTCGGCCTCAGCCGACTGCAGACCAGCTGCTCGGTGGAATACTGCGGCTCGGTGTTGATGTGCAGGTCAGACGTTACATCATGTCCAACACCTGAGCGTCTTTCTTCTCGGTCAGACGGGGACTTCCTGCCTTCCTCTTCCTGTCTGAAACAAAAAGGCTGGAACAACAGAGAGCTGCAGCGGCTCCAGCCTCAAGCTTCTGAAGCCGCTCTCAACATTTGGGTCAACGTTTGTGGGTCTGACGGCCGAGACGAAGACAGAAAAGATTTGTCTCCGTCCACACGTCTCAAGTTATTATTTCAATGATAACACACCAACACAGGACGAGAAGAGCCAATCAAACGACAGCTGAAGCCAACAGAAGACTTCTACGTCACCTCGACTGTTTGAGGCACACACACACACACAGACACACAGACACACGCTCACACACCCACACACACACACACGCTCACACACCCACACACACACACACACACACACCCACACACACACACACACACACCCACACACACGCTCACACACCCACACACACACACACACACACACACACACACAGAGACAGACAGACAGACAGACACACACACACACACACTCTCACACACACACACACACACACACACACACAGACACACGCTCACACACCCACAGACAGACAGACAGACAGACAGACAGAC
>NC_135079.1:567500-575000 GCF_051107435.1 Chaetodon auriga | reverse complement strand
ACACACACACACACACACACACACACACACACTCGCTATAATTCTGTAGCTTGTTTTGTACGTGACAGGAATAACAGAGCAGTGAGACACTGAGGCTTTCCCTCTTTGTATTGTCTGTCCTGCACGTCTCCTCAGCTTTCATCTCCTGCCAAACACACACACACACACACACACACACACACACACACACACACACAGACACACTATGTCAGAACTAATGAGGGAGTTGGCTGATTGGAGGAGGATCTGAAGCGGATCGTGTGTGTTCACACTGCAGCTGAACGTCCACCAGCAACAGGCCGTGTGGACGCCTCTGTCTGTCCTCCACATCTGGACTCCTGTGGTCTCCAGCTGTGAGGAGGTTTCCACCTGCAGCCTCGACACGTCTGCAGCTGTTCTCCAGCTCAGCAGGTGCTTTAAAAAACAACCTCAACCTTTTTCTCAGTCACTGAACACGCTGACATGATGCAGACTTTTTCAGATTCAGAGAGACTTTCTGAGGACGTCCGTCTTTCAGATGTCTGTGAATAAATGTCCAGACATCTGCTCAGAAGTCTGAGAAAAGACTCTGCAGAACTTCCCTGACAAGCTTCATGTTTTAACTTTTCTTCTTTAACAGCAAACTGCTAACTGGAGCTGCTAACAGCTAACTGCTAACACGAGCAGCTAACAGGAGCTGCTAACAACAAAGTGCTAACATGAGCAGCTGATAGGAGTTGCTAACAGCTAACTGCTAACAGAAGCTGCTAACAGATAACTGTAAACAAATACAGGCCTTAAAATGAGGCTCAGGTTACTCATTGTCACCATGGCAACATTACACTTCCTGTTTACATCCCACAAAGCATCATGGAAGCTGTAGTTCAAAAACTTAAAACAAGAGGAAGACAAAGAACAAAGAAGACATGTTCAGACTGTTGGTCAGGTGACCTCCTCCACACTGGCGGCCATCTTTCTTTCTGAGGCTGACGACGATTCTAAAAGGATTTTTCCTGAACAGCCGTCAGTTGAGTCTGCGGGCTCTCACCTGAAGGGCAGGGGGCAGTGTCCGTCCTCCTCCCTGGGGGGCTCCACCTCATGGGGGGGGGGGACGCTGACATCATCACTCTGCTCCAGATTCTCTGACATCATCATCTCTGGCCCGAACAGTCTGAGGACAGAACAACGAAAGCAGTGAAGCAGACTGAGTCTTAGAAATGAGACTCAGCCGGATCGAAGCTGCTGATCAATTCATGTGTTCATTGCTTTAAAGCTGCAGCTGCACGTCTTCAGTTCAGCTCTGATGTACTGGGACAGTAAATGTACCTTGTTACATTCCACCACTGCTGTTAATACTAGCTCTGATAGTAGCGTTACTACCACTGAGTACTACACTGTAGTACTTCAAATGATATTCAAATCACAGTTTAGAGAAGGAAGCAGAGCCACTGTTCTACTGCACGATGATCCGTCCTTTGTTTGGGAAGCTGGTCCGATACCACGTCAGTGCACGTGTGTGTACGTGTGTGTACGTGAGTGCCGTTACATGTCAGGCAAACCAAACATTCTCATGTTTTCATCCACGACCACATCTACTTTCCTTCATGTCGCCATGAAAAAGAAGCCGTGATGTCGTTTATCGAACCTTCAATCCTGAGGCTGAGACGAGGATCAATACTACGACTGTGTATCAGTGAATACTACGACTGTGTATAAGTGTACTACACTGAGTCCTGGCTCAGTCCTATGTTTAGATACTGCAGTACTAACAGTACTATGTTTGGATACGGCAGTACTCTCAGTGAGGTGTCGGAGCCGTCCATGAGGGGATCTGATTGGTCGAAGGACTCGAGCTGCAGGGGAAACCTTTGATGTGAAGCTCTGACAACGATCCTGACACACGCACACACGCGCACACACGCACACACGCACACACACGCACACACACGCACACACAGCAGCGAGGGTCTTCTCTCCTCTGTTGCCATGGTAACTGCATGAAAAGAGGCCGGAGCATCTCTCTGCTCGTCTCTCGTCAGCTGAGCTCAGAACAGTTTTCTAACAGTCAGCGAGTCGAATCCACAAAGCAACAGACGTCTGAGGACGAATCAGACTGAAGGACGTCATGTGATCAACCTGATCAACCTGATTCACAGGATCAATGAGGAGCACGAACAGACTGGTCTTCCTCCTTTGTCAAACTGCACTGAACACCAGGTTCAGTATCAGGGTCAGGATCAGGATCAGGATCAGGATCTGAATCAGGGTCTGGATCAGGGTCTGGATCTGGATCTAGATCAGGGTCTGGATCTGGATCTGGATCAGGATCCGGATCTGGATCTGGATCAGGATCCGGGTCTGGATCTGGATCAGGATCCGGGTCTGGATCTGGATCTGGACCAGCATCTGGACCAGGATCAGGATCTGGATCTGGACCAGGATCTGGATCTGGATCAGGATCAGGATCAGGATCTGGATCTGGACCAGGACCAGGATCAGGATCAGGATCAGGATCTGGATCTGGATCTGGATCTGGATCTGGCACTGGATCAGGATCAGGATCTGGATCTAAATCAGGATCTGATCGCTCCGGTTTCAGCCTTAATTTGGCTGATCTGACGTGGCTGCTTTCATTTTCATTATTTATCCAAACATTCTGACATGATTTAGAATTTAACAGTTACTGAAGTCAAAGTCGTGCTCTCAGAGTAGACAACAAGTACTCCTGTCAGACAAGAGGACAACAGACACAGGGGACACTTTACTGCACGCAGTACTTCTACTGTCAATACTTCAATACTTCAAGTACATTTTCCTGATTATACTTGGATACTTTTGGATACTCTCACTTAAAAGTTCTGTGTGTAACTTTCAGCACTGGTGGCCATTAAGTAAACTGCAGCTGTTAACTGCAACTGTTAGCAATAACATTAGCAAGCAAGCTAAGGTTAGCCAGCTAGCTGTAACTTAGCTACGTTGGGTAAGCTGTGGGTTGTTTCTTAACATTAGCTGATAAAGTCATTTGCAGATGGTAAGCTAGCCAGATCAGCTGATGTTGTTTTGCCAGCTATGTGGTAATTTGTCCGTGTTAGCAAGCAAGCAAGTTAACGTAAGCTAACATTCAGCTACAACCACAGTATCACAACATAACCTTTGCTTTGCAATAACATTAGCTTGACTTTGGACTTTGTGCTACGGTGGCTGCTGGTCGTTTGTTGACATTTATAAGCCAACGTTAGCTAATGCTAACGCTGCACACTGTTGGTGCTGTAGGGGAGCACAGGGAGGCGCTCAAGAGCATCCTTCAGACTTTTGTTCCTGAGTCCTTCACACAGACGTCAGTCCAGCTACAGACCAGCAGGAGGTCTACAATCTGTTCACACATCGACAATGAAAAGTGATCAATAGATCGAAATCACTTCACATTGTTAACCGTTGCACGTTGGCAAGTATTTTTACAGTGTGGTATTTATACTTTTATTTTGGTAAAGGATCCGGATACTTCTTGTACCAATGAAAAAAAAACCAAAAAACAGGTAAACTGATACTGTGATCAATGAGTTGATCAGTTCAATGATCTCCTGCAGACAGTCGTTCTTCACGCTGTACTACATGCTGTACTTCACTCTGTACTTCAGACTGTACTTCAGACTGTACTTCATGCTGTACTTCAGACTGTACTTCAAGCTGTACTACACGCTGTACTTCACACTGTACTTCACGCTGTACTACACGCTGTACTTCACTCTGTACTTCAGACTGTACTTCACGCTGTACTACACACTGTACTTCACTCTGTACTTCAGACTGTACTTCACGCTGTACTTCAGACTGTACTTTAGACTGTACTTCACGCTGTATTACACGCTGTACTTCACTTTGTACTTCACGTTGTACTTCAGGCTGTACTTCAGGCTGTACTTCGGATGTACTGCACGCTGTACTTCAGACTGTACTTCATGCTGTACTTCAGACTGTACTTCACGCTGTACTTCAGACTGTACTTCAAGCTGTACTTCAGACTGTACTGCACACTGTAATGCAGACTGTACTTCATGCTGTACTTCAGACTGTACTTCACGCTGTACTTCAGACTGTACTTCAAGCTGTACTTCATGCTGTACTTCAGACTGTACTTCACGCTGTACTTCAGACTGTACTTCAAGCTGTACTTCAGACTGTACTGCACACTGTAATTCAGACTGTACTTCAGACTGTACTGCACGCTGTACTTCAGACTGTACTTCACGCTGTACTTCATGCTGTACTTCATGCTGTACTTCGGACGTACTGCACGCTGTACTTCAGACTGTACTTCATGCTGTACTTCAGACTGTACTTCAGACTGTACTTCATGCTGTACTTCAGAATGTACTTCAAGCTGTACTTCAGACTGTACTGTACGCTGTACTTCACGCTGTACTTCAGACTGTACTGCACGCTGTAATTCAGACTGTACTTCATGCTGTACTTCAGACTGTACTTCAAGCTGTACTTCAGACTGTACTGCATGCTGTAATTCAGACTGTACTTCAGACTGTACTGCATGCTGTACTTCAGACTGTACTTCATGCTGTACTTCGGATGTACTGCACGCTGTACTTCAGACTGTACTGCACGCTGTACTTCAGACTGTACTTCACGCTGTACTTCATGCTGTACTTCGGATGTACTGCACGCTGTACTTCAGACTACTTCATGCTGTACTTCAGACTGTACTTCACGCTGTACTTCAGACTACTTCATGCTGTACTTCGGATGTACTTCACACTGTACTTCAGACTGTACTTCAAGCTGTACTTCAGACTGTACTGCACGCTGTACTTCATGCTGTACTTCAGACTGTACTTCACTCTGTACTTCAGACTGTACTTCATGCTGTACTTCAGAATGTACTTCAAGCTGTACTTCAGACTGTACCGTACGCTGTACTTCATGCTGTACTTCAGACTGTACTTCACGCTGTACTTCAGAATATACTTCAAGCTGTACTTCAGACTGTACTGTACGCTGTACTTCATGCTGTACTTCAGACTGTACTTCACGCTGTACTTCAGACTGTACTTCAAGCTGTACTTCAGACTGTACTGCACGCTGTAATTCAGACTGTACTTCAGACTGTACTTCATGCTGTACTTCAGACTGTACTTCATGCTGTACTTCGGATGTACTGCACGCTGTACTTCAGACTGTACTGCACGCTGTACTTCGGATGTACTGCACGCTGTACTTCAGACTGTACTTCATGCTGTACTTCGGATGTACTGCACGCTGTACTTCAGACTGTACTGCACGCTGTACTTCGGATGTACTGCACGCTGTACTTCAGACTGTACTGCATGCTGTACTTCAGACTGTACTTCACGCTGTACTTCATGTTGTACTTCGGATGTACTGCACGCTGTACTTCAGACTGTACTTCAGACTGTACTGCACGCTGTACTTCATGCTGTACTTCAGACTGTACTGCACGCTGTAATTCATGCTGTACTTCAGACTGTACTTCACGCTGTACTTCAGACTGTACTTCAAGCTGTACTTCAGACTGTACTGCACGCTGTACTCCAGACTGTACTTCAAGCTGTACTTCAGACTGTACTGCACGCTGTAATTCAGACTTTACTTCATGCTGTACTTCAGACTGTACTTCACGCTGTACTTCATGCTGTACTTCGGATGTACTGCACGCTGTACTTCAGACTGTACTGCACGCTGTACTTCGGATGTACTGCACGCTGTACTTCATGCTGTACTTCGGATGTACTGCACGCTGTACTTCAGACTGTACTTCATGCTGTACTTCATGCTGTACTTCGGATGTACTGCACGCTGTACTTCATGCTGTACTTCAGACTGTACTTCACGCTGTACTTCAGACTGTACTTCACGCTGTACTTCGGATGTACTGCACGCTGTACTTCAGACTGTACTTCAGACTGTACTTCACGCTGTACTTCAGACTACTTCATGCTGTACTTCAGATGTACTTCACACTGTACTTCAGACTGTACTTCAAGCTGTACTTCAGACTATACTGCACACTGTACTTCATGCTGTACTTCAGACTGTACTTCAAGCTGTACTTCAGACTGTACTGCACGCTGTACTTCAGACTGTACTTCAGACTGTACTTCATGCTGTACTTCAGACTGTACTGCACGCTGTACTTCAGACTGTACTTCAGACTGTACTTCATGCTGTACTTCAGACTGTACTGCACGCTGTACTTCAGACTGTACTTCAGACTGTACTGTACGCTGTACTTCAAGCTGTACTTCAGACTGTACTTCAGACTGTACTTCACGCTGTACTTCAGACTGTACTTCAAGCTGTACTTCAGACTGTACTGCACGCTGTACTTCAGACTGTACTTCAAGCTGTACTTCAGACTGTACTGCACGCTGTACTTCAGACTTTACTTCAAGCTGTACTTCAGACTGTACTGCACGCTGTACTTCAGACTTTACTTTATGCTGTACTTCAGACTGTACTGCACGCTGTACTTCAGACTGTACTTCAAGCTGTACTTCAGACTGTACTGCATGCTGTAGGTGTAGATTATTGGCTCTGATCAAAGACTGATCTTCTGATCTTCATTGACGTCCAGCTGATTCTTCGTCATCACCCTCACATATCCATGTGTCCACATGTCCACGTGTCCACATATCCACGTGTCCACGTATCCACGTGTCCACATATCCACGTGTCCACCTGTCCACGTGTCCACCTGTCCACCTGTCCACCTGTCCTCGTGTCACCTCCTCTGAGCTCCCCAGCGGAGGCTCCTGGTTTGGGTCAGGATGGAGGCTGAAACCTCCATCTGACCAACGTTGAAGACCTGATCAGTAGACAACGATCTGAGGACGAGTCCACCAGCAGGGACGTCTCTACCACAGTTGCCATGGCAACAGTCATGATCCTCTCTCCCTCCTCCTCCTCGCCCTGGTTTCCATGGAGATGTCTGTTGGTTTCCTATGAAGGAGGCTCAGCACGCTGATTAAATCAGGCACCTCGGGGAGGCGCCGGCTGTGACGGGAGCAGGACATCCCATAATGTCCGCAGGGGGTCTGACTGCTCCAACTGTTCAAGACGTAGCTTCAAGCTCCAACTTCCTGCTTCATCCACCGATCATTCATCAATCGTCAGTTAGTCAATCAAACAGGGAGGAGCTTCAACCAGTGCTAGCCGCTCTGTGCACTCAGACTGAGCTAAATGCTAACAGCATGCTAACACGCTTCCAAAGACAATGCTAACGTGCAGATGTTTAGCAAGTGTACAGTTCACCATCTTAGCACTGTGTGAGCATGCTAATGCTAACACTTGCTAGCTGATAGCATGCGGCCTCCTCCAGCTCTCCTGCGGTGGGAGTCTGGGTCTCGTGTTCTGGGTTTTTCTACACCAGGGCAACAACACATTTTCATTCTTCATGTACATGATGCTGTTTTTGATTATCGGTTTGGATTATTGATCGCTGTCGTCCTCAGTGAGCTCACGATCATCATTATGTTGAGGACCTTGGTT